>NC_043022.1:22066560-22221560 GCF_006345805.1 Octopus sinensis
TGAATTGCAAGATATTTTATTTTTCCTCTATGAAAAATAAGTAAATAAAAAATCAAAAATAATTTCTGGCAAGAAATATATGCAATATAAGAAAGTATCGAATTTCAAAGTTGTTTTATATAAAATCTTCTTCAGATATAGCTATAAGTTCAAGGCTAATTCGAAAAGCAAAAGAACATAAAAAAAAAAAAATGAAAATAAAAATAAAACAAATTTCTGTCAAGAAGTAACGAAATTAAATTTGGTTTCCCAGCAGAGTGCTCCGAACTGAACATGTGCTGTGGTACTAAATATAGATCACATCAAATAAAACCTGGCAGTCATCTCTTCTAATATGATTATACACATAGCAAGGGTATGTGTATGTGTGTGTGCTGATAGACAAACATCAACTCTACTAACCAAAAGAGAAATGTTAACAGAAACAGAGACAGGCACACGAACAGACAAGACTAAAACTAGGAAGAATAAACAGTGACATTTCATTAGGAACAACACACCAAGATATACTTTCTGACTCACACTCATACATTCTTTTCCAGCACCTGTGTATGTGTTATGCATGTCCAAGTGACTATATCAGAAATCATTGCAACAATTATGATTAACCCTTTAGCATTTAAACCGGCCATATCCAGCCAAAAGTATTCTGCCTGTTTTATGTTCAAACTGGCCAGATCTGGTCTCTCACACCAACCCTACAATGTCGTTTTAAAATTTAACAGCAACCTCATCAAAATCTCATAGCTACAAGATAATGCATGATTAGTTCAAAACAATTTGGATGAAAAAGCATTAATTTTGGCAGAATAATGCAAACACTAAAGGGTTAAAGCAATGAGGTGGCAAAATTGTTAGCATGCTGGACAAATGCTTAGCGGCATTTTGTCTGTCGCTAGATTCTGAGCTCAAATTCAGCCAAGGTAAACTTTACCTTTCGTTCTTTTGGAGTCAATAAAATAACTTACCAATCAAGTACCAGGGTCAATATATATCTCTTTACTGCCTACAAGGGGCTAAACATAGAGGGGACAAACAAGGACAGACGAAGGGTTTAAGTTGATTACATCGACCCCAGTGCGAAACTAGTACTTTATTTATCGACCCCGAAAGGATGAAAGACAAAGTCGACCTTGGCAGAATTTGAACTCAGAACGTAACGACAGACGAATTACCGGTAAGCATTTCGCCCAGCGCGCTAACGGTTCTGCCAGCTCGCCGCTAGGGTCAATATAATCGACTAATAGCCCTTCATCCAAATTTCTGGACTTTTGCTTTTAGCAGAAACATTATTATTAAAGAAGCAAGGTAGTAGAATTGTTAAGGTGTCAGACAAAATGCTTAGGAACATTTCATCAGGCTTTTTACATCCTGAGTTCAAATTCCATCAAAGTTGACTGCCTTTTGTCGTTTCGGGATTAATTAAACAAGTACCTATTCAGTCTCAGGGTCAATGTAACTGACTAACCCTTTACCCCTAAAATTACTGACCTAGTGCCAAAGATTTGAAACAATTATCATTAAGGTAGTGAACTGGCAACATTTTTTCCAGAAATTTATATTTTGAGTTCAAAGGCAGAAGTCTTTGATCCCTTCTATGTTGATAAAATATAATACCAGTAGAGTACGGAGGACAGTGTGATCGACTTATTCCCTCCCCTCAAAACTGTTGACTTTGTGTTAAATTTAGAATTATATTATAATTATTATTATTATTATTATTATTGCACAAGAGAGCAGCACATGCCATCAAGTGATACTAGGACATAAATATATGAACATCATGAGAATCCATCTGATAAGGATACACCAGTGATATGCATCACAACCATATGTGCATGACACGGTGACTTTATATCAAGGGGATCTAGTTAAAATTTTCTTCAGGTCAAGTAGCCCATCCTGCCTAAACTAACACCAGTTGACAAGGTAGTAGGGGACAAAGACAACACACACACACACACAACAGGCTTTGTTTCTGTTTCTGTCAACCAAATCTACTCACAAGGTTTTGGTTAGTTCAGGGCTATAGTAGAAGACACTCACGAAAGGATTGAACCTGGAACCATGTGGTTGGGAAGCAAACTTCTTACCAGACAATCTCACCTACTGCCTTTCTTTCAATTAATTTTGGAAAAAAAAACCCAAAAAAACTTAGGACTCTAGTAAAATAACTTTGCCATTGTTAAGCTGGTGTTTGAAATAGAACATGAAATTTTAATGGGTTTTAATTTTGGTCCCTTGAGAACCAGGATTGGTCTTCATGGGATAGGTACCAAAAGGATTAAAGAGATAATTGTTAGAAACATTGAATTTAAAAAGGAATGAATGGTTTTGGTATTCAGTTAAAACCCTTATGCTCTGAGTTCAAATCATATCACGGTTGACTTAGCCTTCAGGTGGCAACAAAAGCTACCAGGGAAATATTGGGGTTGTTCTCGTAATTAAGAAACCTTCCTTCGAAATTTAAGTCCTCCTGTCTATATTAGAAAGAGTTATCCAAATTACATGGACCAGCAGAATTGTACAAGTGTTGGTATTTGTTCTGGCTCTTTAACTTCCAAGTTCATATCCTGCCAAGGCCAACTTTGCCTTTAAAATCCCTTGGTTGGGAGAGGGGAGGGGGGTCAATAAAATAAATTTCCAGTCAAGTACTTGAGGTAAATATTATCAACAGCCATTCCCTCCTTCTGCCCTTGTACCTAAACACAACAATTATTTATAACTGCAGATGGCGGAATCAGTAGAGCAGTGAACAAAAGGGGGAAAAAAAAAATTGTTGGTATTTTAGTTACTTCCCTTCAGATTCTGAGTTCAAATCTCAACAAGGTTAAGATTGCTTTTGAAATCAAATATTAGGATGAAGGGGAGGGGAACAACTTTAATTATCTATATCCTTTCCTTCCTTCCCCAAAAGATATGTGGCCATATGCCAAGTCAGAAAGCAACCATTGTTATTGTTGTTTTTCTTATTATTGAGAGATTTTTGTTTAGTTTGGCATTTTTTTTTTTTTAACCAAAGCCAACCTTGGCACAGTTCCTAAAATTTCAAAACCAAAAGCAAGAACAATGAAGGAACATTTCCAGACCTGTTATGTCAAAAACAGAGAGGTTAACAGAATGACGGTAAGTGATTTAGCAGAAAGAGAGAGAGAGAGGTTGAGAGAGAAAGAAGGAAGGAGATGAAGAGAGGAAAGGAGAGAGACAGAGAGAGAGGTGAAGAATGAGAAGAATGATAGTAGTGATGCTGGTGGTGGTGGTGGTGGGTGGCTCAATGTTTCATGTAAACAGATTATTTAGGAAGTAGAAATAGTCGAGAGAATGATAATAGGATGAAGAGAGGCAAGTGGATGCATTAGGCAAAATATTTTGCATGGAACTACTGAACTCATGCTGCATGTGACTGTAACAACAGTGCACTCTGACTGCAACAGCAGCGAATGTAAATGCATCAATAGTGTACTGTGACTGTAACAGAAGTGTACTGTGAGGGTTGTCCGGAAAGTTTGTGTCGATTTATAGTAGGTTACTTTACAACTTATTTTAGAACATGGTTGAGTCCATAAAATAGGATTTGACTACACCCCCATTTAAAGCACAGTTTATGCTTTCTTTTCGTGGAAGAAGATTTATGTTCCTATAACCTGTATTAATTCTGTAACCCTTTAAAATGGAAGATAAGAAAGTTCATTTTCGGCACTTGATGCTTTGGCAACCAGACAAAAATTGCTGCAGCTCGGCTGGGATGCATTATCCCACCCTCCATATTCACCAGATATTGCTATGGTAAAAATTTTAATTCCTTGGATGACGTAAAAAGATGCCCTAATGAATTCTTTGCCATGAAACCACCTCAATTCTGGGAAGAGGGTATTTTCAAGTTAAAGGAAAGATGGAGACGCATTGTGCAACAAAATGGTTCATATTTGGTTGATTAAAAATGTAATGGCAAGTATTTATTGACCTTTTTCTTTACTTTGAAAATTGGCACGAACTTTCCGGACAACCCAATACATGTTTTATATTTATTGAATGTTTTCTTTTTTAATAGGTATTATCTGGAGAAAGGACACCATGCTCTGTCTTTTAGCTCTCCAGGACTGGTGAGCTGGAAGATGTTAACATTCCTCTTCAGTCACTGAACCAGTCAGCATCTACAAGTAAAACATGATGGTTCCGGGTTCAGTCCCACTGTGTGGCACCTTGGGTAAGTGTCTTCTGCTATAGCCTCGGGCCGACCAAAGCCTCATGAGCGGATTTGGTAGATGGAAACTGAAAGAAGCTCGCTGTATATATGTATATGTTCGTCCCCCAACATCGCTTGACAACCGATGCTGGTATGTTTACGTCCCCGTAACTTAGCAGTTCGGCACAAGAGACTGATAGAATAAGTACTAGGCTTACAAAGAATAAGTCCTGGGGTCGATTTGCTCAACTAAAGGCGGCGCTCCAGCATGGCCGCAAGTAAAAGAGTAAAAGAGTAGTTGTAGGGATGAGACTGTAACAGTATTGAGGTGATTAAAACAGTGGTGATGCACCCATATCCTACTGTAAATGTGTAAAAAAAAATGAAATGTAATACTACAGAAAGGTGACATAGTAAATAGTGGTATAGTACAAGCTACCCTGACATGCTACAGGTAACATTACCGAAGACCAGAGACGGTAACATCACAGTGGATGACAATATAAATAACATAAGGAACCACCGGGGGTGGCCTCACAGAGGGTGTCAAAATAAATAGCATAATCAATGAATATAAAGGTCCTTACCTGACTTAATCCAATGCGATAGTTGAGTTTATCGATATCCATGTGATCCAGATAATGTTTGATAATCTGAAGAGTAAATAACAACAATAAGACAGAAATACAACTGCAACATTGAACAACAATTAACCCTTTAGTGTTTAGATTACTCTGTCAAATGTAATACTTATTTATTCACATTGTTTTGAATTAATTGTGCCTTATCTCATAGCTTCAAAATTTTGACGATGTGATTATTTATCTTTAGCCATTTAATCTGCCTGAAACTTTATTCCATAACTCGGATTTACAGCTCAGTAAATCAACAACTATTGGATTACAGTTTGTAGCAATCATGGATCAATCTGGATTTCCAATCATCAAATTAGGGGACCCGAAACTGGAAGGGAAAAAATGGAAGGTGGCATCGAAGATTATCTCTGGCAGCGTTGGTATGTATGTGTTGGCCTTGTGAAGGGGTCGGGGAGAGGTTTGGGTCAACTTTACTTTTGTTCTCATTGTCAAGAACATCAGCTACACAGACAAGTCTGTTCGTATGTCATTTGTGAGATGGGCACCTATGCCGGTGGCATGTGTAAAAAGATTCGAGCGAGGTCATTGGCAGTACCACCTGACTGGCCCCATGCCGGTGGCACGTAAAAAGCACCCACTACACTCTCGGAGTGGTTGGCATTAGGAAGGGCATCCAGCTGTAGAAACTCTGCCAGACCAGATTGGAGCCTGGTGCAGCCATCTGGCTTGCCAGTCCTCAGTCAAATCATCCAACCCATGCTAGCATGGAAAGCGGACGTTAAACGATGATGATGATGATGATGAATGACATTGTAGGGTAGGCGCGAGAGGCTGAATATCATAAGTTTGAACATAAAACAAGGATAATATTGTGGCCGGATATGGCCGGTTTAAACACTCAAGGGTTAAAGAATACAGAAATGTTTTTTGTTTTTGGTGTTGTTACTGTTTAGCCCAAGGTAACTTCTGATCCAGCAGACCTATGATCATTCAGCCAAAGTGTACAGAGGACTACATTATCATATCTGTCCTACTGTGATGTTGGTGTTTGGCGCCAGGTCAGCCTTGATCTAAGGAGCCTATGACCAAAGATGTGCCAGCAGTGATCATCCCTTTGTTTATTCAGACATTATCTCTAGGACTACATTATTTCATGGGACTAAACAATAACAAGTGAACCAATGTTAAAGCTTCTGCATGGTAACTCAACTTGCTAGAAATAGCAACCAGATCTTTAATTCATTGACTGTCATCGTGGAATAGGAAAGAATGCATTGGATAAAGCAATTCTAGACAACCACTAAATAGATTGGATGGTCAGAGCTGGAATGTCTTTGACTATATTTTTGTTAGATGAGGGTCTAAACAATAACAACAAAAGTGTGTGTGTGTGTGCATGTGTGTGTGTGTGTGTGAGAGAGAGAGAGAGAGAGAGAGAGAGAGAGAGAGAAAGAAAGTGAAAGAGAAAGAAGAAGAGAGTACTAACCTGTCTTTCATCCATGCCATCTGTTTTGAGGCCAAGAGGCATGAGAACCTCAAAACGGTGTTTAAATTCGCTGAACTGCAGGAAATCAGGGAAACCTGAAACAGATGGTAGAGAAACAGTTGATTAACCCTTTCATTACCAACCCAGCTGAAACTGGCTCTGGCTCTGTAGTACAAATGTCTTATTTTCATAAGTTTTGAATTAAAATCTTCCACCAAACCTTAGTCACAATTTATGTTCCTAACACTAGCTTAACGATAACTAAGTTATTTTCCTAAATTCTTTATTATATTTAAAATTAATTGAAAGAAACACAGAGCATCTCAACAGAAATATAGTAACAAAATGTCTTGTTTTCATAAGTTCTGAATTAAAATCTTCCACCAAACCTTAGTCACAATTTATGTTCCTAACACTAAGCTTAATGAGAACTAAGTTATTTTACTAAATTCTTTGTTATATTTAAAATTAATTGAAAGAAACACAGAACACCTCAATAGAAATTTGGTAACAAAAGAGTTAAGGAGTATCAGTGAAGGAGTATAGAAGAAGAGAAGGGAGTAGTCGGTAGACGGAGTGCTGTTGGTGGTGTGTACATATGGTGGTGGAAGGTTGTTGACAAGGTGATGAGTGAGGTGGGGGTGGGTGGGACATAGTGTGTAAAGGGAGATGGGTAGTAATAATGTAGAAAGCAATACTGGAAAGTTTGGTAGTTTGTTTATATACATAGTTTGTTGGTTGTCAGGGTGGAGGACTGAGTTCATATCCTGTAGCGCTTGACTTAGCCTTTTGGTAGCAACATAAACTACCAGGGAAATACTGGGATCATCATCATCATCGTTTAGCGTCCGCTTTCCATTCTGGCATGGGTTGGACGGTCTGGGAAGCCAGAAGGCTGCACCAGGCCCAGTCTGATCTGGCAATGTTTCTACGGCTGGATGTCCTTCCTAACCCACTACACTTCCTAAGAGTGTAGTGGGTGCTTTTACGTGCCAGATGAAGCTGGCAAACGGCCATGATCGGATGGTGCTTTTTACGTGCCACCGGCACGGAAGCCAGTCGGGGCGGTGCTGGCAACGGCCACGTTCGGATGGTTCTCTTATGTGCCACCGGCACTGGTATCACAGCTACAATTTCCATTGATGTTGATCGATATTGATTTTCACTTGCCTCAACAGGTTTTCACAAGTAGAGTTTTGTGTCCCAAGAAGGAAAGGTATGCATAAGTGAACTGAGGCCATGGGTTATGGTCTCACTTGTCCTGCCGGGTCTTCTCATGCACAGCATACTTCCAAAGGTCTTGGTCTCTAGTCATGTCAGTTTAATAAAGTAACTCTCCTCCAGAATTTAAGTCCTTCTATCTGACTGAGGTTATAAGAAAAGGAAAAGTTGGAGAGATACTTGATAAGAGAGACAAAATGAGCGAGAAATTATAATGAGCTGATTGTATACAGTGCTAAGATGCAATATGATTAGCTGAAAAAGGTTAAAGGGGGGACAGAAAGCGCAATATGTTGAATAATAAAAAAGACAAACAATGATAACCAAAGGTGAATTCAAAGTACATAGGATTAACCCTTTCATTACTCTATTTATTTTGAGATGCTTTGTGTTTCTTTCAATTATTTTAAATATAACAAAGAATTTAGTAAAATAACTTAGTTATCATTAACCTAGTGTTAGGAATGTAAATTGTGACTAAGGCTTGGTGGAATATTTTAATTCAAAACTTATGAAAGCAAGGCATTTTACCACAGAGCCAGAGCCAATTTTGTTAATAACAAAAGGGTTAAATACAAGAAGATAGAGAAGAGAAAAAAAAACCCATAAAGAAGAAAGGGAGCATAAGCATGTCAGGAGCAGTGTTGGTGAATTTCTTGAAGTATGACACTGAAGAATAGTGTCCTGACAGCTAACAACCAACACAAGTAGTTTACACAATGCGTCAACAATTTTCAGTGTCAAAAAATGTTTCCAAAAGTCATGTGTGTTTTTCTAAATATGAGAGAGTGAGACTGACAAGAGATAGAGAGACAGTATTACTCTTTTACTTGTTTCAGTCATTTGACTGCAGCCATGCTGGAGCACCGCCTTTTGTCGAGCAGATCAACCCCAGGACTTATTCTTTCGAAGCCTAGCACTTGTTCTATCGGTCTCTTTTGCTGAATCGCTAAGTTACGGGGACATAAACACACCAGCATCGGTTGTCAAGCAATGCTAGGGGACAAACACAGACACACAAACATATACACACACATACATATATATATATATATACACATATATACGACGGGCTTCTTTCAGTTTCTGTCTACCAAATCCACTCACAAGACTTTGGTTGGCTTGAGACTATAGTAGAAGACACTTGCTGAAGGTGCCGCGCAGTGGGACTGAACCCAGAACCATGTGGTTGGTAAGCAAGCTACTTACCACACAGCCACTCCTGTGCCTATGACAGAAATACAAGAACTTTGGTACAAAATTTACCCCAGTCTACTCAACTGTGTTGGCAAAAATAGATACCAGGCAATTTAATTATCCCCTTTTAATTCATACCCATCCCTAACTAATACCCTAAAATATCAAAGACTTCATGTCCACCCAGAGCACACAACATAAAAATATTTGGATCTTTTCCTTTTGAATGGCACTTTTCAACACAATTTCTAGTTAACTACACACTTTTAAACTTCGTATACTGGTACAATGTGTTTATAAAACATCAATTTTTCTTGGCTTTATTGAGAAAATTCTATACTTTGTAAGATATTTCGTCTGAAATTTCAAGCATTTCGGCAATTTTAACCAATCACTGGAGTCCATTTAGGTGAACAACATTCCGTGCTGTATGAATATGTCCCTCGTTTAAGAAACAGATTGGGTTTATTTACATTTGTGAAGAAAAAAGATACCCTTCCCCAACCCCTAACCCTAACTAACTCTAACGCTAAATCTAAAATAGATTGAAATGCAATAGATCGATACTAGGGCCATAATTATGGGTGACAATTTCATACGACACCGCTACAGAAAATGGGATTTTTTTCTAGCGGTGTCAAATGAAAATGTCACCCATAATTTTGGCCCTAGTATCGATCTATTGCATTTCAATCTATTTTAGATTTAGGGTTAGGGTTAGTTAGGGTTAGGGGTTGGGGAATGGTATCTTTTTTTCTTCACAAATGTAAATAAACCCAATCTGTTTCTTTAACGAGGGACATATTCATACAGCACGGAATGTTATTTACCTAAATGGACTCCAGTGATTGGTTAAAATGGCTGAAATGCTCGAAATTTCACACGAAATATCTTACAAAATATAGAATTTTCTCAATAAAGCCAAGGAAAAATGTTTTATAAACACATTCTACCAGTATACGAAGTTTAAAAGTGTGTAGTTAACTAGAAATTATGTTACGAAGTGCTGTTCAAAAGGAAAAGATCCAAATATTTAAATGCATTCTTGCAACAGAAAGCTATTCATAGCTTCCAAGATACATCTTTTAAAAAAAATCATGATAATGGATTTATCCCTGATGTTTAGTGTCAAGAGATGGTATGCACCTTTCACGTCCGGTCAGTTGACTGACAGATACACATGTTTATGTTTAGTAGATTAGTCAGTTTTCTGTTTCACTAGGTAGTATTCATTCTCACTGGCACAGTGTGTGTATGTGTGTGTAAACACACACGTACATATATATTCATATATGTGCATACATATTTTCATATATATATATATATACATACATATGCACGCACACACATATATGTATACATACATATGTGTGCGTATTTTATATATATGTATATACACACATATATACATATATATATACACATACATATATATACATATATATATACATATATATATATATATACACATATATATATACACATATATATATGCACATATATATATATATATATATATATATATACACACATATATATATACACATATATATATATATATATGCACATATATATATACACACATATATACATATACATATATATACACATATATATATATACACATATATATATATACACATATATGTATACATATATATATATACACGTGTATATATATACACACATATATATATACACATATATGTATACATAAATATATATATACACGTGTATATATATACACATATATATACATATACATATATACATATACATATATACATACATATATATACATACATATATATATATATATATGTATATATATATACACACGCACACACACAAAATGAGTTGAAAGCACTAAGTAAACAATTATTGAAAATTCACACTACTTCCTTAATATATGAAATCTGTACACCACTTCAAACAATCTATACATACAGAGTGCACTGAATAAATTGTCGTCTAAATTACGCAAAAATGAAAATAACACTGACATCTCATTTTAACAGATATATTTACCAAAATTGCATGAAAATATCTTGAAATACTAAAGAGTAAATTTATTCAATAAAATCACCATTGGCTTCAACCACAGCCTCCAGATGACTTCAGATTCTCTTGCAACTCTTCTGGACAGTTTAAGTTTAAGTTGGTGAATGCTGCCATAATCCGTGCCTTCAGTTCATTTTTGGTGTTACAAGGAGTTTTCTGGGTCTCTCGTTCAACTGTGCCTCATACATAATCATTAAGGGCGTTGCAGTCTGGAGAATTAAATGGCCAGATGTTAGGGGTGATGTAGTTGCATAAATTGTATGGCATGGTGCAGAGTCCTGTTGCCAGACATAGGGTCTTCCAGCAGTCACCCTCTACACCCAGGGCAGCCCTACCTCCTCCAGGCACTTGATGTAGGCCTCCATATTGAAGGAAAGGTACGCATAAGTGGGCTGGTTGCAAACCCCTGGCATAGACCACGGGTTATGGTCTCACTTGGCTTACCGGGTCTTCTCAAGCATTTTTCATAAATAGTTGCAATCTACTGTACCTTGCACCCCGCTCTCTCTCTAGAATAAATAAAACAGACATTCCCAGTGTGTCTGGCAACAGAGGATGGTGCCATTTCATCATTCAGTTCCCTTATGCACAATCTCCAGATATGATAATTTGGACTCACCCAAGCGAAATATACGAACAGCTTCCAAAATCTCTGCCCCACGTATCTGTGAACGGACCAATGGAACATTAAGTAGATTCGACTCTGTGGTGTTGGCTGGGGCTCCTTTCAGCTCACATAACCCAGCATTGTTCTGGGGCAGGACGCAATGGACAAAATGGCACTTGGTACGACGTAGGGTTTCTATAATGGAATCCTGCAATGGAATAAAGAACCAAATATAGTAATCAGATCAAGTATGTGTGTGTGTGTGTGTGCGCGTGTGTGAACTTCTGAGATAATAAATTTTCATTTTTTATACACTGACATATTTGGGATCTCATCGGTTTGAACGGCAGTTTTTTCTAGCGGTGTCACAGGAATTTGTCCCCCATAATTATGACCCTAGATTCAATCTATTGCATTTCAATCTCTTTTAGGGTTATGGTGCAGGGAAGGTTATCTTTTTTTCTTCACAAATGTAAATAAACCCAATCTGTTTCTTAAACGAGGGACATATTCATACGGTACAGAATGTTTTCTTACCTCAATGGACGTCACTGATTGGTTGAAATTGCAGAAATTGAAGAAAAAAAACAACAAATATCTTACAAACCATAGAATTTTCTCAATAAAGCCAAGAAAAAAAGATGTTTTATAAACACATTCTACCAGTATTCGAAGTTTAAAATATTTTAGTTACCTAGAAATTAGTTAAAAACTTCCGTTCAAACCAAAAAGATCCCATATTTGGATTAGTGTCCTCATCTTGATTGTTGTAGTCAAAATGTTTTAGCTACTGTACCCTCCAGTTTTCTTTAAATGCCCCTCATATTTATTAAACAATCTTAGAATTTCAAACTAAACCCTTTATCAAATTCATGAAGCATAGCTATTTTCCTACCTACATTACCACTCGTTCTTTCTACTTTAACCAGAATATATAGAGACGTATGTAAAATTAAAAAATTAAACTAATGCCAAATAATGTAAACCATAACCACGTAAACTACAACACTAAACACCTAAGATTTAATTATTTATCCCCACTTAAACATGAACTAGCACTATGACCCAGGAACGCCGGGTCATAGTGCTAGTGCATGCATATACAGCTGCGTGCGTGCGCACATACACGCGAGTACTGTCCAAATCTTTGACCAATCAAATACAGCTAGCTGGCATTCAATTGGCGTATCAAGTTTCGGGCGTTTTGATTGGCTTTTGGATAGAAAATTCACAAAAAAGTCACTTCTATTGATTTTTTAATGGCTTTGCGGGATGACTGGGGAAATGTAAAGATGTGCACGACCACCCTTGGATGGTTTTGAATGACCATAGAAAGTGCAAGCCTTCTAACTGAAAAATTGTGGAGTTCACGTGCAGACATTTTGCCATTTATATATATAGAGATGTTCTGTTAGGACAAACTATACTGCGGTAAATACCACGAGAGAAACTCATATTGGCCACTGCAGTATAGCTTGTTCTAGCAGGACATCCAGGTTTATAAGTGGGGATAAATATTATATCTTGGTATTAATGCTACCTCTGCCAAAGGGCAATTAATTAGATGATGGAAATTAAGACACAAAACATATTTCTTTATTGCTCACAAGGGACAAACAAGGACAGACAAAGGGATTAAGTCGATTACAATGACCCCAGTGCGAAACTGGTACTTTATTTATCGACCCTGAAAGGATGAAAGGCAAAGTTAACCTCAGTGGAATTTGAACTCAGAACGTAACGGCAGACGAAATACCGCTAAGCATTTCGCCCAGTACACTAACGTGTCTGCCAGCTCGCTAGGTTTAAAACTCAATGTCAAGGAAAGGACATGTTAAATACACTCAAAAACAACAGGATGGTCATAGCTGAAAAGCCTGAGATCCTAGGTCAGCTCAATCAGGGCTAATTTGAAACTAAACAATAACAACAACAATAGTGTACTGACCACTTGCAGTTTCACTTGCAGACAAATGGATTTTCGTTTCAAATTGGCTCCAGAAGAAGTCAAAGTTCGGCGCATACTTGCAGCTCGGCGCAGTGATGAAGTGGGTTTCTCAGCGCCAATAGAAGAACTACTCACAGTTGTAGAGATAGCACCCCGTATTGTTGTGAAAAGGTCACTTATGTTATTCCTGAAATGATCAGAAGATAATTGTGTTAATTCAGCAATGTTTACATAACAATTCCAAATTGGGATAAACAAAAATGTTAATATAAAAATGAATGCACGACAATGAGAATCTTAAGAGGGATTTATGAAAATGTTATTTCAGAAATATTTATTTGATAATGATATTTAAAGAAAAGATTGAATGAGTGTTATTAGGTGATAATGCAATTTTGATGATGATAAGGTAATGATAATAATTTTCAGATGGATAGATAATAATGTAATTTCTGTAGGAGTGGTTGTGTGGTAAGTAGCTTGTTTACCAACCACATGGTTTCGGGTTCAGTCCCACTGCGTGGCACCTTGGGCAAATGTCTTCTACTATAGCCTTGGGCCGACCAAAGCCTTGTGAGTGGATTTGGTAGACGGAAACTGAAAGAAGCCCGTCGTATATATGTATATATACATGTGTGTGTGTGTGTGTATGTGTGTCTGTGTCTGCACCCGAACATCGCTTGACAACCGATTGAATGAGGTTAACATTGCCCTGCAGATTTCCATCTGATAAGGCCTCTTATGTCTATGCCTCAAAATAAGTGTGAGAGCTCACGTAAGAATAACAAGAAAAGAAGGGGTGGAGGGTTAATGAGAGAGTTAGATTTAGTGGCATCCTTAGTCACAATGGAAGCAATGTATGATGAACAAAAGATATCCACTGCTATCCGTCCTTTGTCACATTGGTGAGATTGAGAAGACAGTGTGACAGAGAGCTGCACAATGAGACACGGAGTATGAGTGCTAGAGGTATGAGTGACAAATGCAGAGATGATGACGTCATGAATGACACTGGTGTGATTGATAGGTAAGTGATAAGAGAGATGTGTGATAAGAGAGACAAGTGATAAAGAACAAGCAATAAGAAGGGTATGTGATAAAAGATGTGTAATAAGAGGGATGTGCAAAAATAAAATAACTACAGAGAGGAGCCTGGTGCAGCCATCTGGCTCACCAGCCCTCAGTCAAAATCGTCCAACCCATGCTAGCATGGAAAGCGGACGTTAAACGATGATGATGAAAATTAAACAACACCCGGGCTTCTTCTGGATGAAAGAACCAACACATACTAACTACCATCATCAACCTTTCGAGATTAAATTCTATTTTATTTATACAACATGATACAGTATTTCCTCTCTAACATAAAACAGCCGTCAGATTTAGACTAAATAAAGCAACCATAACTTATCTCCCTTAACATTTTTTTTTACATGGCTTTTTTTTTTTCCTTTTGCTTCTTCAAACCGTTTCTTCACAATTTTTATCTCATCTATCTGATTCTCATAGAGAATTACTGCTGTAGCTAGTCAGTTTTTTTTTTTTTTTCGATAAAATTGCAACAGTTTTAAATAAAGTTAGTATCAGTTCTGATAATTCATGTAACCTTTCATTAATTTCTATTTATAAAATTTAAGAAAAAAAAAAAAAATCCCAGATTTATTATCAACATATTCAATACACACATGTGGAAACACCATTAACATTTTATCATAATTCTCCTACAACTACTATTAATAATAATACAAATTATTATTATTAATATAGCCATTACCAGCGCTGCCCCAACGGGCATCCGTGCCGGTGGCACGTAAAAAGCACCATCTGATCGTGGCCGTTGCCAGCCTCGCCTGGCCCCGTGCCAGTGGCACGTAAAAACCACCATCCGATCGTGGCCGTTGCCAGCCTCGCCTGGCCGTTTGCCAGCCCTGTCTGGCACCTGTGCCGGTGGCACGTAAAAAGCACCCACTACACTCACGGAGTGGTTGGCGTTAGGAAGGGCATCCAGTCGTAGAAACATTGCCAGATCAGACTGGGTCTGGTGCAGCCTTCTGGCTTCCCAGACCCTGGTCGAACCAGCTAACCCATGCTAGCATGGAAAGCGGACGCTAAATGATGATGATGATGATGATTATTATTATTAAGGTGACAAGCTGGGAAAAATGTTAACATGCCAGACAAAATGCTGCTAAGCATTTCAATCAACAAATGCTGCTAAGCATTTCGTCTGTCTTCACATTCTAAGTTCAAATTCTGCTGAGGTCCACTTTGTCTCTCTTCCTTTTGGGGTTGATAAAACAAGTACCAGTTGAACACTGGGGAAGTCAGTGCAAATTTGCTGGCCTTGTGTCAAAATTTGAAACCATTATTATTACTGGTGATGGTAGTGGCGGTGGTGGTGGTGGTGGTAGTAGAATAGTAGCAGCAACAACACCACCACCATTACCACTAAAAAAAGATGTTCAGTTGCGGAATCAGTAGAAAAGCCAGACAAAATGTCAAGAAGAATGACCTCAGGATGCTGAGCCTTTCAGATGAAATGACAAAGAACCAAGATGTTTGGTGCCTTGCTATACTGAAGAAGACCTGCACCCTACAGCAGAAGTGATATGACTGCTCCCCCTGGTGAAAACGGTTGGCCTGCAAGAGCTCTGTGCTGGCGCCACATGAAAAGCACCCAGGACATTCCTACTGTGCCAGGTAAAAGCACCCAGTACACTCTGTAAAGTAGTTGGCTTTAGCAAGGTCACCCAGCCATAGAAACCATGTCAAATCAGACTGGAGCAACTTTCTAATTTGCCAGCACTGGTCAAACTATCCAAGCCATGCCATCATTAAATGATGATGATGATATATATATATATATATATATATATATATATATAAATAATTAAAATTTACAGGTAAACAAAAAACGAAGACAGGTGTATAAACAACAAACAGGTGTACGAGTTTGACATTCAGGAAGGTGAGAAAGTCTTTTACATTTTGAAGCTACGTTCTTCAACAGAAAGGAACATGAGGAAATAAACAGAGAGAAAAAAAAACTTGTCATATATATATATATATACACACATATATATACACTCATGGTGACCTTGTCAGTGCTGGTGTTACATAAAAAGCATCCAGTCCACACTGTAAAGTGGTTGGCATTTGGAAGGGCATCCAGCCAAAACTAACCTTGCTTGTGCTATTGTCATGTAAAAAGCACTGAGTCCACTCTGCAGAGTGGCTGGTGTTAGGAAGGGCATCTTGCCCAAAAAATCTGTTTTGGCAAGATTTTTTGGCTGTAAAAATCTTGCCAAAACAGACATAGTAGCTTGGGGGTAGTCTTCTACTCAGCTGGCTCCTGTCAACCATCCTACCCATGCATGCATGGAGGATGGATGTTAAATGATGATATACATACATACACACAGATATATTTATAGGGGGTAGCTTTTTTTTGCACATCCAGTGCTTGACAGCTGGCATTGATTTGTTTATGCTCCTGTAGCTCAGCAGTTTGGCAGGAGGCCAATAAAATAAGTACCAGACTTTAAAAATATGTTCTGGAGTCAATTTGTTCAGCTAAACCTTCCAAGGTGGTGCCCAACATGTCTACAGTAAAATGACTGAAAGAAGGAAAAGATAAAAGATTCTAGAGCCATTTGTAGCCAATTTATCATGACACAGTGATATCACTATGGTGATAACTCACCTCCCCATGAAACAAAGGATGTCAGCAAGTGAGGTGTAATAACATATATATAAATATTTCATTTTGTATTTGGTTTGCAAGATTCTTGATGTGAATTCGTGTGCTGAAGCGTATTTTATTGTGTCTGGGGAGGATTTTTCTGTTTTAATGCCTTATTTCTGTTTTAATGCCTAATTAACACACTCAGTGGTTTGATTTCAACTCATTTATTCTTTCTAAAATTTTTGTTGCTTATTGCAACCTCTTCAATAGTTGTTGATTGTCCATTATTGGAGCTGTGTTCTTTTTGTGCGCTGTATGTGCATCAGTGTGCATGTATGCATGTGTGTATGCATATATATATATATATGTATGTGTATGTATATATATATATGTGTGTGTGTGTGTGTGTACATTTGTATGTAGACATATATATATATATATATAAGCAAAAATAAATCTCTGAACGAGGTGTGTATGTATATATATATATATATATATATATATATATATATAAGTAAGTAAATGGATATGTAAGTAAACAGATATATATAATTAGATAGGTAGGTACATAGGTAATATAGACAAGCACACATACATACACAAAAAAAGACTGAAACACATGACCATATATATACACACACATGCACACACACAAGAACACACATGGAGACACATCCATACAGATGTATGTACATAGTCATACAAACACATGAAAATACATGAATATGCAGACTACATATTAAAAAGCATGCACATATATATGCATACATGCACACATACATACATGCTTGCATGCATACATACATGTATACACATGCACACTAAAGCAGGTCTATGAGTGAATGATTACCTGTTGGAGTCTTGAAGGATGTGAATGGCAATTTTGCTGACACTGTTCTCTCGACAAGCTTTTAACCATCCAGTAGCATTGTACTGGACTGGGTTGGTACCTTGGAAGTGATTCAAAATAAATGTGTGTCCAAGGGAGCCCTTCCTCAGCAAACTGTCGCCTGAACAATTCACAAAAACACAAAAAGTTAAGAACAAGAAAATTCAATGTACCTAAAACAAACAATCAAAACAAAATGTACTTGGAATTTTACTAAGTAGAACACTCAGTACATGATATAGATATATACATACATATATATATATATATATATATATATATATATATATATATAGAGAGAGAGAGAGAGAGAGAGAGAGAGAGAGAGGGAGAGAGAGAGAGAGAGGGAGAGAGAGAAAGAGAGAGCACCATCCGAGCGTGATCGTTGCCAGAGCAGCCAACTAGCTTCCGTGCCAGTGGCACGTAAAAGGGCACCATTCAAGTGTGATCGTTACCAACGTCGCCTTACTGGCACCTGTGCTGGTGGCATGTGTGAAAGGATTTGAGCGACATCATTGCCAGTACCTCCTGACTGGCCCCTGTGCCGGTGGCATGAAAAAAGCACCCACTACACTCTTGGAGTGGTTGGCATTAGGAAGGGCATCCAGCTGTAGAAACTCTGCCAAATCAAGATTGGAGCCTGGTGCAGCCATCTGGTTCACCAGCCCTCAGTCAAAATCGTCCAACCCATGCTAGTATGGAAAGCGGACGTTAAATGATGATGATGATGATGATGATATAAACAAAAATGAGCTAAGAGAAATAACTTAGAGTGGCCAGAAATAATTATAAAATAATTAAGAAAATAAAGAAAATAATGAAATAAAGTCAAATAGAGTGAGGTGAAGTCAATGGAATCCCCTTCTCTTGAAAACGGTCAACCATATGGTTCAGAAAAATGCTTTCACAAGAGATGATACAGGTGGTAGTTTCCCATATATTTGTACTTTGGTTGGATGACGCTTTCACGAGAGATTTTGAGCTCTCATAAGGAGGCGAGTGTAAGTTCCATCCAACCGCCTCTCAAGCAGTTGAGAGGCAGTTGCATATTTAGGAACATTAAGTTTGGCTTATATAGGCTCACCATGCTAATCTGTTGTGATTGGTTGAAATACCCATCATAAGAGTTACTGGACTTTTATTGAGCCCTGTGATGTGATTAGTTGAATGTTGCACAGGAATTGGATCAAAGGTCCAATCTCGTTGCACATATATTTCAAACGACTAATCCTGTATCTGTCCTGGACCCTCTTTTTCTCTATAAATTAGTGCAACAAATTGTTTACGAGTTAGAGGGGGTGAGAGCTCTCATTGATGCAAGTTTGCAGATCCTGCTGTTCAGAGTAGAATTGATATATAACAGAGCAACAAGTGATAATTCAAAACAGTCTGGTTCAGAGATGCTGTGAACTGAGTTTTCTCTATAACAAAATACAGTGAATGGCTGTCAAGCATATTTGAACTGGTAACAAGTTTATATTTATATACATCGCTGCTTAGTGCTGTCAATGTATACACTCTGTCAAAAGGATTCTTACTACAGTATTTGTCCTCTCTGCAGTAACTGGCCGCCTACTAACAGTGTGTATACATTAAACAAGATACATAGATGTCTGTTTTAATTAAATACTGCCTCAATCAGGATATACAGGATACTTAAACATGATTTAGTGATGTGAGGAAAGAGTCTCAAAGGTACAAGTCAGATATACCGTAAATCCTCAAGTATAATCCGCATTTTTTCCCCAAAATTTAAAGGTCAAAATCCCTAGTGTGTAATATATACAAGGTTAAAAATGAAAAATATGAAAAATATTTTCTAAGCAACGTCTGAGTCTCATCTAACTGTCTTTCTCAAAGAATGAACACAATGATAATGAAGCCTCAAATATATCAGGTTCAATCAAAAACATATTGGCTACAGTTGGATTTGGGCTGCCCAGCAGGGTAAAGAGGGAGGAAGAGGACAGCACTTACGTTTGACGGGATGGTCTCCATGATGCGTAAACAGTCGTTCCATGAAAGAATCTTCGGTGGCACCAGGAAAGATGGCTTCATCATCAAGTAACCAGAGAAGACCCTTTTTGTCAGCATCCCGTAGATCTTGGTTTGATGCTCTCAACTATCAAAAAACAGACACATAAACATAGGATTACCTTCATAATACTTTATTTCCATCCTGCTACAATCTTTTTTAACAATACAGGCATTTAATATAATAATAATATTTTTTTTATTTTCATTTTTATTATTATTGTTATACATACATACATACATAATAATAATAATAATAATAATAATAATAATAATAATAATAATAATAATAATAAGTGGGTGTAAACACATGGACAAAATAAGAATAAACAAAAATAAATTACATGAACCTATATAAACAGGAGATACAAATATTACAGGCATCCCCCCCCCCACACTAACTAAACATAGACACACATAGAGATATACGAATGTGCAAATGAAGACACATACAATAGGAATACAAAATACAAAATGGCTGACCGTTCGTAAGGAGAGACACACAAATAAGAAAGAAGAAAGCAAAGGACCACTGATGAGGTCACAGGAGCGTGATGAAAGAACTCTGGCCGAAATAAGATTAAGATTAATGTAAAAAAATAAATAATGCTGAAGCAAGGTAACACCAAATATATAGTGCGTGTGTTTTTATTGGTTAAACTGGCAAAATGACCATTCCTAAATACAACAATAAATAAATTTTAATTTTATAATTAATCTTTGAACTGTTGCCATGGTTGGATAACAGCATATTAAAGAGTATAGCAGTTGAGTATATTGACCACAATACTTGACTAAAAGTAAATTTTATCTGTCTTGGAAGGATGAAAAGTTGACCAGTAGTGAGATTTTAACTCAGAACATAAAGGGAGGTAAATCAAATACGATGATGTATATTTAACTGATGCTTTACCATATTTGCTCTGTGTGTGTTTTGTGTGTGTGTGTGAAATAGCACAAATGGGGGAGTAAGAAACATACAGATGGACAACATGAGAGATTACAACAGGCATAAAAGTCTGGGATCTTTTCGGTTTGAACGGCAGTTTTTTCTAGCGGTGTCATATGAAATTGTCACCCATAATTATGACCCTAGTATCAATCTATTGCATTTCAATCTGTTTTAGGGTTAGGGTTAGAGTTAGGGTTAGGGGTGGGGGGGGAAGGGTATCTTTTTTTTCTTCAGAAATGTAAATTAACCCATTCTGTTTCTTAAACGAGGGACATATTCATAAGGCACAGAATGTTTCTACCTCAAGAGACGTCATTGATTGGTTGAAATTGCAGAACTTGAAGAAAAAAAACAACAACAAATATCTTACAAACCATAGAATTTTCTCAATAAAGCCAAGAGAAAAAGATGTTTTATAAACACATTCTACCAGTATATGAAGTTTAAAAGTGTTTAATTACGTGGAAATTATTTTTAAAATCTGCTGTTCAAACCGAAAAGATCCAAAATTTGAAAAATGAAGGACAAAATGTAAATACACAAAAAAATAATACAAGTTGTGAACGGTGAATAGTATGCCGAAAAAAAGGAAGGAAGGAAGGATAAAAAGTAGGTTGACATTTTGAGTGAACCAGTTATCAAAGTATACTAAAAAGCAATAAAAAAGCAGTAAGAAAAGAAGTGATTCAGAATTTGTGAACAAGACTAAGACATACTCCAAATCCTCATCAATCTTTTCAAGGACCACTTGAAGATCTTATCCAAGTGAAGTACATTGCTTGTATGTATTTCGCTTAAATAAGACCCAGAGCCCTAAACAGTAGGCGCAGGAGTGGCTGTGTGGTAAGTAGCTTGCTAACCAACCACATGGTTCTGGGTTCAGTTCCACTGCGTGGCATCTTGGGCAAATGTCTTCTGCTATAGCCCTGGGCCGACCAATGCCTTGTGAGTGGATTTGGTAGATGCGTGTGTGTTTGTGTGTCTGTGTTTGTCCCCCTAGCATTGCTTGACAACCGATGCTGGTGTGTTTACGTCCCCCGTCACTTAGCAGTTTGGCAAAAGAGTCCGATAGAATAAGTACTGGGCTTACAAAGAATAAGTCCCGGGGTCGATTTGCTCGACTAAAAGCGGTGCTCCAGCATGGCTGCAGTCAAATGACTGAAACAAGTGAAAGAGTAGTATAAGTATTCTCTCTCTCTCTCAAGAACACTTGTCTGAAACACTGGATCTGTCAAACCCAAGGCAAACAAACTTGCTGTATTTGTTTTTATCTATGATAAACTTTTGTGTGTTTCAATTAATTTTTTAAATAATTGAGAATTTAATAAAATAACATGTTCGTTATTGAGCTCTTATTTGTAATGATATTTGAAAATTTTAATTTAAACTAGCAGTATCGCCCAGCGTTGCTTGGGTTTGTAAGGGAAATAACTACATAAGCACTTTTAGAGATGTAAAGTATAATAGCCATCTCAATATGGCTAACCACAAAGGGGGGGGGTGTTACTGTAGCTTTTTACGTTCTGAGATTTAATAATAAATTTTTAGAGAGTTACTTCCCTTATATATTCCAAAAATGCATTAAAAATGGGAAAAATTGATGGTAAATTTTTTTTTAAATCGTAGACTCATCGTAGACGCGCGCTAATACCCAGAAGGGCTCGATATGAATCACGACTATAAGATACTGCACCGTTAAACTGCACCGTAAAATGTGGGAGTAGTTAGAAATCTAAATCGTAGGAGACAGACAGCACACAACCTCTCTTTTATATATAAAGATATATGGACAGCAGGCTTGTATCAGTTTCAGATGAGTTGTAAGCAAAGTTACATAACCCAGCCCCATGCTTCTTTATCTTTGAAACTACTGAATATTAGCAATAATTTTTTTTTTAAACCTAGACTGAAGTGACTGATCTAATATTTATCCCTAATTTGTAAATTATTTGTAGTTGTGAGCTACATCCGTCACAGCTCTCATCCACTAGGTCTCTCTCTGAAATATCCACTGACCATCTCACATTTAAAAAAATACTCAATAGGTGTAAGAGTGGCTGTGTGGTAAGTAGCTTGCTTACAAACCATATGATTTTGAGTTCTGTTCCACTGCATGGCACCTTGGGCAAGTGTCTCCTACTATAGCCTCAGGTCAATCAAAGCCTTGTAAGTGGATTTGGTAGACAGAAACTGAAAGAAGCCCGTTGTATATATGTATATGCTCTCCTTATGAGAGCTCAAAATCTCTCGTGGAAGCGTCATCCAACCAAAATGCAAATATATGGGAAACTACCACTTGTGTCATTTCTTGTGAAAGGTAGGAGAGTCCAGTTTGCTGGACATTGTTGTAGAGCTGAAAACGAGGCAATTTCTACTCTTCTCCTCTGGAAGCCATCTACTCTCGATACCAGAGGGTGCACACTCTCCTACCTTAATGTAATCTCCAGGGATACAGGCATCCAGCAACAGGACTTCCATAATGCTATGATGGACTGTGAAGTCTGGCGTAGCATAGTAAATTCCATTGTCTCGACCATGGTCAAACAATGATGAGGATGATATGTATATGTATGTGTGTGTATATGTTTGTGTGTCTGTGTTTGTCCCCCTCCAACATCGCTTGACAACCAATGCTGGTGTGTTTACGTCCCTGTAACTTAGCGGTTCGGCAAAAGTTACCGATAGAATAAGTACTAGGCTTACAAAGAATAAGTCCTGGGGTCGATTTGCTCGACTAAAGGAGGTACTCCAGCATGGCCACAGCCAAATGACTGAAACAAGTAAAAGAGTAAAGAATAAACATAGGTGCAGCCATGGTTGAGTGATTGAGAAGTTTGTTTTGCAACCATTGCAAAGAACTTTGGGCAAGTGTCCTCTATTAAAGACCTGAGCTGCCTGATGCCTTGTGAATGCATTTAATAAACAGAAACTGTTTGGAAGCCGTGTGTGTGTGTGTGTTTGTCACAACCACTTCATTACTTGACAACTAGTGTTAGCTTGTTTACATCCCTGTAACTTAGCAGTTCTATAAAAGAAACTGTTAGAATAAGTACTAGACTTTAAAAATAAAACTTGGGTTTATTTATTTGATTAATACCCTTCAAGACGGTGCTACAGCAAGGCCATAAACCAATGAATGAAATAAGAATTAAGGGAAAGAAATGTATCACAGTAAATAAAATTGTATAAGGAAAGTGGAAAGTAAGGAAGAAAAGAAACGTAGTTTTCAGGGCATAAGCATTGTTCTTTTACTTACCAGAGTTTGTTGCGGAGGTTTGTCTATTAAGAACACCAAAGCAGCAGGACTGGTGTTCACAAATTCGAAATCACATTCTATATTTTCCTAAAAATAAAAGATATATATTTATATGAGTGTATGTGTGTATATGTATGTATGTATGTATATATATATATATATATATATATATATATAATTTCTGTGCATTATTGAACATTTTCACTTTATATATGTGTGTATATATTACACACACACACAGGGTGTTTAGGTGAATTTTCTAAGTCTGCATACCAAAAATAAGAGTATTTTTTTAAAAAATCAAAAAATATCAACTTGATTATAGCTAGGAGATAACAGTTTACTCAAAGCAGCCACCATCTGCTTCTACCATGAACTCAAGACTGGCAAGATCTCTGAACATCTCCTTGATCTTGGCCACTAGCTTGACCTTGGTATTGCAGGCAAAGTGGTTGGCATATTTCTCAAGCAGACCCCACCCCACACATGGTAATCCAAGGGATTACAAATGCCAGAACTAGGGGCTGGTGAAGTTATAGAAATTCTGTGACAACCACTTCTAACTCTTTCCAGAAGTATGGTAAGGAACTGAATCATGCTGCCACACATATGGCTCTCCAGTAGCAACCCTCTCCAGCCAAGGTTTGACCAAAGTCTCCAGCAGCTTCGCATAGCCATCTGAACTGAGCCTGAGGCCCTGTTCAAAAATGTGGGGATAAATTCTGGCATGTAGATGTAGTCAGAAGGCCTGTTGCATTCCACATCAGATGACTTGTAATTACTTAATTAGTTAACTTAATTCGTTGCTTGGTTTTACACCACTAACTGGCCTTCATATTTCAAAAAAACTACCTGTAATTCAAAGGTCCATCCTCATCGCACTCAGAATTAAAGTTCAAGTGTCTGAAGAATACTCAACCATTTACACTATAATAATACAATGAGCAGGTAGTTCTGTTGTTGAAATTTGTGAAATACTCATTGTGGAAACTTAGAAACTGTTGATCAGCCCTTACAAAAAACATGTGGCACGTAAAAAGCACCCACTACACTCTCGAAGTGGTTGGCATTAGGAAGGGCATACAGCTGTAGAAACTCTGACAAATCAAGATTGGAGACTGGTGCAACCATCTGGTTCGCCAGCCCTCAGTCAAAATCGTCCAACCCATGCTAGCATGGAAAGCGGACGCTAAACGATGATGATGATGATGAATCACTGACCTTCATAATTTGTTGTCAAAACATCAGCATGCTTTTGACATCTTACAAATAACCTTAGAAGATATCATTTATAAAGTTTCAACACCTAAATTAGAATGCATATGACTCAAGAGAATCTAGAGCCGTGTTCCATGATACGAGGGGATGAGGGCATATAGATAAAAAAGGAGAAGACAAATTGTCAGATTAAATTAAATGAAGGTTTTCAACTTTTTCTGCTGTTAATTATGATGGCAAAAAAAAAAAGAGGCACAAACACTATTTTCTCCCTATAATAAATATTGGGGTGAAGGGCAACAATTCTATTAATATATTTTTAAAGGGGGCTCCTGATGTTTGTTAATGTCAAAAGCTGTGATCTCAAGTGCCCGTAGACATAAAAAAAAAAAGCTCAGTTGTGTTGTGGTGGAAAACGAGGGTCAGATGGGATGAGATGCGAGGGTACAGACAAGTCAGGTGTTGTGTGGTGTGATGTACAATTAGGTGAACTGTTGTGGTATGATGTATAATTAGGTCAACTGACATGGAACAAGGTGTAATTGGGTCAGTTGCAATTAGGTCAAGTCATTTCATGTAGTCTTAATTTACAATTGGGTCCCACCATGTTTTGGTGTGTGTGATATGTAATTAGGTCAGTTACTGTTGTGCTTAGTGTAAAGTGTAATTAATTAGTCAAGTTAGTGTGTGGTACAATGAACAATTACTGAAGCTTTGCTGTCTTCAACTTGCCTGAGAATATCGATCCTGTTGCAGAGTGAATGTTGCATCATGGAAGAATAACTGTAAGCGTTCTTGAATATAGTTGCAACAAAGGTCTTCAAATGTAGCACCTGAGTTACGACCACAAGTTGATGGATTCTGGAATCCAGGTGTGTCAAGAATTGTGATGGATCCAAGGTTGCGATAATTTGACATTAATGATCTAAAAATACAACAAAGGAAAATGAAATGTTTAATATTTAGATTTCAGAATATTACCAATTATCGTTATTATTATTATTATTATTATTATTAATGTTACTATATGTGTCATATGCCCCAAGTATAAAATATACTTATTATGATGAAATTACAGGAATGAAAACATCAGAAGTTACCAGGGGTGAAATTACCAGGGACAAAATCACTGGGGATGAAATTTCCAGTGGTGAATTTTCTAGTGGTGAAATTACCCACATTCATTACATGATCCCACAATGTACTAGAAATAGGAACCATACCACCCTTAAATCTCACACTATAATAGTCCTTTAAAAAAGGACACACTGGAGAATGTGATCGTTGTTAAAACATGCCCTAAAAAGAAAAGATGTATGGTCATGTTTGCAATGCCTTTGATCTAACTGAATCAAAACTGACTTTATCAGTAAAAAGAAAAAAAAAGTGAAAATGGAGCATAAAGAAAATGTTTCCCACTAACCTATTTATTAAACCAACCAGGACACTGAACAGTTCTGTGTATAAACCTGTGAGGAAAGCTTCAAGGGCATCGGTTGCAGAAGATCCAGACTCTCCTCCTGTGTGCCTATCAGCAGCATTAGAGATCCTGCGAAGAAAAACATAGAAACATCTTCAAGCAATTCATCAAACAACAGCAGAGATTCTGTAGTGAAAAAACATTATCCAACATTTTCCCTTGAACATAAACAGCAGCAAGACAATATCATGAAGCATGTGTCTTGAATTTAACCCTTTAGCATTTAAACCGGCCAAAAGTATTCATCTTTGTTTTATGTTCAAACTGACCAGATCTGGTCTCTCACACCAACCCTATAATATCGTTTTAAAAATTAACAGCTACCTCATCAAAATCTCATAGCTACAAGATAATGCATGATTAGTTCAAAACAGTGTGGATAAAAAAGGATTAATTTTGGCAGAATAATGTGAACACTAAAGAATTAAACAATAAGAACTCTCACAATGTGAAACAAATACAAGGACAGAGAAACAACAAAGCGAGCAATCTAATGAAGGGAGCCTCTACAGGCAGAAGTGTTCATTCTAGATGGTGGCGGTAAAATTTTGAAACAAGATTGTTTATCTTCGAAATATTTATCAGAATGTGAAATGCTGATGAATATATGATAGATTAAGTTACACTGCAAATAAAAACTGAGGAGTAGTTATTATATATTAACTGCACACCAATTATTATATATACTCAACTCTTTTATTTGTTTCAGTCATGTGACTGTGACAATGCTGGAGCACTGCCTTTAGTCGAGCAAATCAAACCCCAGGACTTATTCTTTGTAAGCCTAGTACTTATCCTATCGGTCTCTTTTGCCGAACCGCTAAGTTACGGGAACGTAAACACACCAGCATCGGTTGTCAAGCGATGTTGGAGGGGGACAAACACAGACACACAAACATATACACACACATACATATAGATATATACATATATATGATGGGCTTCTTTCAGTTTCAGTTTACCAAATCCACTCACAAGGCTTTGGTCAGCCCGAAGCTATAGTAGAAGACTCTTGCTCAAAGTGCCACGCAGGAGACTGAACCCGGAACCATGTGGTTGGTAAGCAAGCTACTTACCACACAGCCATTCCTGCACCTATTTTTAAGATATATTTAAGATTCCCAGAAGATTAATGAATTACTGAAATGGATCACAACAGTAAAATGTTTAGGAAACAATGCTCTTTATGGACACCTAAAACTTACTAGAAATAGCAAGCAAATCTCCCACAAGTCACACCCCAACGTCTTTTAAAATGAATTAAACACAGAAGATAATGCTGTCTCGCATACTCTTAAAAACAGTGAATACCTTTGAATAACTGGAATACCTTTGATGCAATGTCTGCTTGAATGATCTCCGGCTTAATAAGAACACCAACGTTGAAGCAAGCAGAAGTTTACAGAAAGGCAAAATATGTTTTAACTCCTTTAATCTTTTTGACACCACCCTGTTAGAGACTGCCCCTGGTTCTACAACAAACTTCCTGTAATAAAGTGATCTAAACTAAAAGCTTACATTAAAATTTCTTGTTATTGTCATTTTTTCCATTGGTTAATATAACTGCTCATATAAGGATTCTAAAAAGTTCCTTAAAGAATATTTGTAAAGGATTTTGATTCCTTTTAGTCAAGTTGAGCAGTTATAAAAACCTTGGATTTTAGGAAAAACTTTAGTGTTTTTTGGATGTAACTGAACTCCATGACACTCACTCCTTTGAGACATTGGTGATTTTCATGCCATGTCCAAAGAAAATCACAACAATAACAAAGAATTTAGTAAAATAACATGATTATCATTGAGCTAGTGTTAGGAACATAAATTGTGACTAAGATTTGGTGGAAGATTTGAACTGAATTCAAAACTTATGAAAACAAGACATTTATACTAAAGAGCCAGAGCCAGTTTCAGCCGGGTAGGTAACGAAAGGGTTAACCCTTTAGTGTTTAAACCGGCCATATCCGGCCAAAATATTCTATCTGTTTTATGTTCAAACTAGTCAGATATGGTCATTCGTAGCTATCTTATTGTGCCATTTTAAAAATAAACAATCACATCATTGAAATCTCAAAGCCATGAAATGATGCAAGATTAATTTTACATGGTGTGAATACATAAGCTTTACATTTGACAGAATAATCTGAATGCTGAAGGGTTAAACATCCAATGATATTTAATTTTACCCCACCCGTCATCTTTTGTATACTTTACTTCAAGAACTGATCCAGAAGTTATGTTTGCATCAGTGGAAGGTGATTCGACCCCGTCTTACAAATCCTATCCAGCTGATTCAACTGACTTATCCCTTTCTCAGTCAAATTTTCGACAAACAGTGTTGGTGCAAGCAATCCTAACTCAGACACATAGTCATACCTCATAGAAGCACTTCGGGTTAAGGTGCCACTTGATCCTGCTGATGGGCTGAAGATTGTACGTGCGAGTTCCTCCACTTTGATGCCCAGAAGGTTTGCAGCTTTCTGTGCAGCTGCAGGTTTTGCAAACTGTGCTTTATTGTTGGTTCCTGAAATGACACACAAAATAAACAGAACTTCATAAAAATGAAATAAAACAAAAGTTACTTAACAAAAGGAGAGGAATTGCTTCTAAATTCATTGCTTCTTCAATGGCCACCTCTCTATTTTGGGTGTATCAGGCTCACAATAGTAATCCTAGGTTATTACTGCATCCAGATTAGGCCACTTCCCCATATCCGAGTGTGTTATGTTCACTATGGAAACAAAGGCAATCCTAGAAAGATCATCATACAAACATCATGATCATCATCATTTAATGTCCGCTTTCCATGCTAGCATGGGTTGAACGATTTTGACTGAGGGCTGGCGAGCCAGATGGCTGCACCAGGCCCCAATCTTGATTTGGCAGAGTTTCTACAGCTGGATGCCCTTCCTAACGCCAACCACTCCGAGAGTTTAGTGGGTGCTTTTTACGTGCCACCGGCACGGGGGCCAGTCAGGCGGCACTGGCAACGACCTCGCTCGAATCTTTTTACACGTGCCAGTGAAGTGACGTTGGTAACGATCACGCTTGAATGGTGCCCTTTTACGTGCCATGGGTATGGAAGCCAGTTGGCTGCTCTGGCAACGATCACACTGGGACGGTGCTCTTGGCACCCTACTATTGTACAGAAATCTCTGCACACACTGTGTCAAAAGTTCCATCTGCTCCTTCACAGATAAGGACTAAGTTCTGGTGAAATAGTTACAGTGGCAGCAGCTGTGATGTTGATAGGGGATGATGGCAGAGATTGTGATATTGATGGTGAAGTTGAAGGAGGAGGTGGATGGTTAATGATGGTAATAAGGGCAGTGGTGATGGTGATGAGGGTTATAAGGGTGATGATACAGAAAGGCGGCGAGCTGGTAGAATCGTTTGCATGCTGGGCGAAATGCCTAGAGGTATTTCAACGGTCTTTACGTTCTGAGTTCAAATTCCACCGAGGTCGACTTTGCCTTTCATTCTTTCGGGGTCGATAAATTAAGTACCAGTTGTGTACTGGGGTCGATCTAATCAACTGGCCCCCTCCCCAAAACTTTCAGGCCTTGTGCCTAGAGTAGAAAAGAGTGATGATACAGACGTTAGTGAAACTGATGACAATCCTCCTGAGAGCACCAACAAAATAATTCTCACAAAATTATTGAGAGAAGACTTAATAATTCAGACAACTTAATTAATGAGGAATGTTAGACATACCTTTAACAGCTCCTGCAGTTTCAAGATGGTAAATAGCTGCCAATACATAGAATACTGCCTTCATTTCATCAGGTGAAAATCCGAGAACTTCCATAGCATTGGTCACTTTGGCCCAAGACTGTGCTGCCTTTTGTCTGTCTTCAGTCTGTAATAAATAAGACATTTGAGTGGACACTCAAGAGGGGCATAAAATAGAGGTATGGAGTGAAAGACTTGTTGGTGTAAAGTGGAAGGTTTGATGATGTGGAGTACTTTGAGGGATGTTCATTAAAGATTTCCCCTGACCCACTTCCCGAGGACTGGAATAAATGAAACTTGACATAATTATTAGTCCTTCTCTACATAGCCACCACCAATGGTGACACACTTCTCTTATCGCTTTATGCAGTTGTGAAGACCTCATTTGTAGAAGTCAGTAGGTTGCATCTGGAGTCAAGACTTTACCTCGGAAATAAGTTCATCATCCAAAAAGTGCTTCTCCTTAAAAAAAAATTCATGATAGGAAAGAGATGGAAGTCAGATGGTGCGAGGTCAGGAGAGTAAGGGGGGTAAGGAAGGATTTCATAGCCACAGGAATGTGCTTTCATCTGGGCAACATGTGTATTGTGAACTGGGGTGTTGCCTTGGAGGCAAACTCCTTTGGTCAGTATGCGATGCCTCTCTGCTTTGATGGCACCCGCAATTTCTGCAGTAGAGAAACATAATATGCCCCGTTAATTATGATGCACTTTGCCAGAAAATCCATTATCACTACTCTGCGCTGGTCCCTAAAGACTGTGAGCATCACTGTACCTGCTGAGAGTTGGACATGAGCCTTCTTTGGAGGTGGTGAATTATCATGCTTCCATTGTTTCGACTGGACTTTAATCTCAGGGTCACAGTGATGGACCCATGTTTCATACTGTGTGATAAGTCTACCAAAAAAGTCCTCCTTGTTTTCTTGGCACACCTGAAAAGGTGTGAACACCTGGGAATCCATTGTGCAGACAACTTCTGCATGTACAAATGGTTGTGAATGATTTTTTGCTATGGACCCTATACTTGTCTTCATTTCTTAGGCTAGTTTCCGAATAGTTATGTGGCGATCCTCAAAAATGACAACTTCCACGTTATGGATGGTGTCGTCAGTAATGGCAAAATGTGGTCATTCAGGATTAGGAGCAGTTTCTACTGGTGTCTGACCTCATTTGAAATGGTAATGCTAGTGCTTGACTACGTTGTATGATGGTGCATCGTCATCATAAACTTCTTTCATCTCATCGAAAATCTCTCTTGGTGTACGACCTTTCAAGTATAAGAACCTAATCACTGATCTGCTTTCAGCTGCCTCCAGTATAACATCTTAGTCCATTTCAGCAGCCGTAAAAAACAAATGAATACAAGTGGAAAGCTGAAATTTACAATGTGATATGTAGAGACATATATGATTATACCTATATAGCTTCTGTTTCCTGCAATAACCAAAAGTGAGTCAGGGGAAATCTTTAATGAACACCCTTCGTATGTTAGGTAGTATGAAAGGGGACGTTTTATGTGATGTGGATGGAAAGGCATGTTTCATAATGTGCCAGGCTTGCTTGAACAAAGTGCAATGTTTGATGGTATGGAGTACAATGTTTGATGGCATGGAGAGCAATGTTTGATACCGTGCAGTGCAATGCTTGGTGGTGTGGAGTGTGATGTTTGATAGTGTCGAGTGCAATGTCTGGCAGTATGGAGTGCAATGTTTGGCAGTGTGTAGTGCAATGTTTGATGGTGTGTAGTGCAATGTTTGATGGTATGAAGAGCAATGTTTGATGGCATGGAGAGCAATGTTTGATAGTGTGAAGTGCAATGCTTGGTGGTGTGGAGTGTGATGTTTGATAGTGTGGAGTGCAATGTTTGGCAGTGTGTAGTGCAATGTTTGATGGTGTGTAGTGCAATGTGTAGTGGTGTGTAGTGCAATGTTTGATGGTGTGTAGTGCAATGTTTGATGGTATGGAGAGCAATGTTTGATGGTATGGAGAGCAATGTTTGATAGTGTGGAGTGCAATGTTTGGCAGTGTGTAGTGCAATGTTTGGCAGTGTGTAGTGCAATGTTTGATGGTGTGTAGTGCAATGTTTGATGGTATGGAGAGCAATGTTTGATAGTGTGTAGTGCAATGTTTGGCAGTGTGTAGTGCAATGTTTGATGGTGTGTAGTGCAATGTGTAGTGGTGTGTAGTGCAATGTGTAGTGGTGTGTAGTGCAATGTTTGATGGTGTGTAGTGCAATGTTTGATGGTATGGAGAGCAATGTTTGGTGGTATAGAATGGAGTATTTAGTGTTGTGAGGTGGAATGTTTGAGGTAGTGTAGAACAACAACTTGTGGTTCACAACTTCATTGCACTCCAAACATCAGTTTTACTGGACAAGTCACTTTATTCTACATGACTCAGTTCACCTAACTTTGAAAAAAAAGTCACCCACAGCAAATCAAAGTTCTAGACATAGGAGATAGATTTGCCACCAAGTTAAATACAATAGTAACCAGAAGTAGAGAATAGCTCAATAAAGTCCTGTGATTCACAACAATATCATTAGTAACTACAGATTACATCAATTTCCACCCTCATCCGTACACACTCTAAACCAGACCCACCCTACTCCATTTTCTATCACAATTCATTGTCATTCCAGAGAATCCACCAAAAAGCTCCAGTCTTCTTAAATTTACTCCTTCCCCTAAAATTTATCTCTAATTACAAACTTGAACTGAAATAGTATCAACAGCCACACCCAACATTTAAGGCCTTTAATTCCAGGCAGACTATGAGAAATTAAGCAGTCATAAGTGCTCCTCTCCAGAATAATTCAACCACAGAAAATTAATTTATTCTTGATTAATGGAAAAAAAGTATAGTTTCAGGTGTAGTGGGAAGAGTGGTGATTAGAAGATGCAACATTAAAACTTATTACATCTTACTTTACACATATCCATGCAGAAACACAAGCACCATTACACACACACACCAATAAACACAGTACAAACATTCCCCACCGTTACACACAAATACCCATACAGAAAATATTGCTCCTCACATACACATTGTTCATAACACAAACACAAGACTCCACAGTTCTTGTTAAAGTGGTAATAAAGGAATGAATTGTTATACAGATGTACAAGACTGTATCATTGACCGACATAAGAAAATACAAATATTTTGAGAATAACTCTGAGACTCCATCTGCACACAAAAACAAGAGTTAAGATATTTAATGAAGAGAGCAGTTAAGATATCTAATACAAGGAGCAGCAGTACATGGGGCTGAGCATTCCATAGACACATAAACCTTACATATAACCATCAGGTAGACTCAAAGTGACACAGTGTATGACAAGGCAAGACATGTGAATTACAGTTTTCTATCTAATTATACACCTAATGCAGTCAGCTTGGCTATGTTTCACTAAAGCTAACCAAAGTCCATCCCATCCTCACCGTGGTGGGGACGCTGGCAATGGGTAGTGTCAGATTGGTCTGACACCGAGTGGTATTAGGGCCACAACCCGGCAGACTGGTGAAAATCCTCGGAGTGTCTGTTTCAGTAACCGTCGGCTCCTCGGTCGTTCTGTCCCCTTGTCTGCGGACAATCTGCGGCAAACAGGATGTCTCTACATGCGGGATTGTTGGGGACCACTTGTGAAATTCACATATTCCCACGAAACTTCTTCCATGAGTAGAAGCCGACTCAACCCGCCCAGGGTGAATGTCGCCACAAGTACAAGTAAGTAAAGCTAACCACTCATGATTTACTGCTCATCAACAACAACAACAACAGTACTTACTCTTTGAAGAGGTGTCATGTATGTATTCTGCTCATTCAGAGTGGTCAGCTGCAATTCATTCCTGTAAAGGAAAAAAATTTATAAATATATAAAGCACAGACATGGTTAAGTGGTTAAGACTTTTGCTTCCCAACCACATGGTACTAGGTTCAGTCCTACTGCATGACACATGGGCAAGTTTTTTATACTATAGCCTTGTAAGTGGATTTGATATGCACACACAAAGTGTATCCTAGTTTTAGAACAGGTACACCTTGTTTTGCTTATCATAAAAGGGTCGACAACAGGAAAGGCATCTCTCTATATATAAATAGCAAAATGTCTGTGTGTGTGTCCTTTATACAAATCCACAATTTTTCAGTTAGAGGGCTCGCACTTTCTATGGTAATTCAAAACCGTCCAAGGGTGGTCGTGCACATCTTTACATTTCCCCAGTCACCCAACAAAGCCATTAAAAAAATCAATAGAAGCGACTTGTTTGTGAATTTTCTATTCAAAACCCAATCAAAATGCCCAAAACTTGCTACACCAATTGAATGCCAGCTAGCTGTATGTGATTGGTCAGAGATTTGGACAGTACTCGCTTGTATGTGTGCACGCACACAGCTGTATATGCATGCACTAGCACTATGACCCGGCGTTGCTGGGTCATAGTGCTAGTCTAACCATAAAACACTACCTGTCTAGCTCATGCTTACATGGAAACCAGGCATAACATGATGATGGTGATTGTACATGTCTATATATAGTTATGAAGCATATGATTCCCAGTCACCAATCAGAAATTTTCAACACCTGTGAATCTTCCGGCAACAAAAAGATAATTGGAGAAACCTAGTTTGTGACTTACAGAATCACAGCAGCAGAAGTGGGGAGGAGGGTGGGCAAATGGTTCGATTTTCAGGTGTGTATATGTATATATGTGTGTGTATATATACAAAGAGATACAATATATTATATGCTTGCATATAATTTTTTCCATCCTTTCGTTGTTCTCTTGTATTTTTGAGTACTAGCATCAGCAATACATACAGAGAAAATTAGCATGAGCCCTGCATAAGGATCACATCCAAATTTGTGAAGTGTCTCATACTTTTAGCCTCGTCTGGCACCTGTGCCGGTGGAACGTAAAAAGCACCCACTACACTCATGGGGTGGTTGGCGTTAGGAAGGGCATCCAGCCGTAGAAACATTGCCAGATCAGACTGGGCCTGGTGCAGCCTTCTGGCTTCCCAGACCCCAGTTGCACCGTCCAACCCATGCCAGCATGGAAAACGGACGTTAAACGATGATGATGATAATAGGTGCAGGTGTGGCTGTGTGCTAAGAAGCTTGCTTGCCAACTACATGGTTCCAGGTTCAGTCCCATTGCGTGGCAGCTTGGGCAAGTGTTTTCTACTGTAACCTCAGGCTGACCAGAGCCCTGTGAGTGGATTTGGAAGAGGGAAACTGAAAAAAGCCTGTAGTATGTGTGTGTGTGTATCTTTGTTTCTCTGTTTGTCCCCACCATCACTGCCTGTCAGTGTATTTATGTGCCCATAACTTAGCAGTTTGGCAAAAGAGACTTATAAAATAAGTACTAGGCTTTAAAGAAAAGTCCTGGAGTCGATTTGTTTGGCTAAAACCCTTCAAGGCCAACATGGCCACAGTCAAATGACTGAAACCAGTAAAATATGAATAAAGAAAAAGATAGGAGAAAGATATTTTGTTAAAAATTTCGGATCTTTTCGGTTTGAACGGCAGTTTTTAACATAATTTCTAGGTAACTAAAAAATTTTAAACTTTGTATACTGGTAGAATGTGTTTATAAAACATCTTTTTCTCTTGGCTTTATTGATAAAATTCTATAGTTTGTAAGATATTTGTTGCTTTTTTTTCTTCAATTTCTGCAATTTCAACCAATCAATGACGTGTATTGAGTTAAAAAACATTCTGTGCCGTATGAATATGTCCCTCGTTTAAGAAACAGATTGGGTTTATTTACATTTGTGAAGAAAAAAAGATACCCTTTCTCCCACCCTAATCCTAAAACCGATTGAAATGCAATAGATCAATACTAGGGTCATAATTATGGGTGACAATTTCATATGACACCGCTAGAAAAAACTGCCATTCAAACCAAAAAGATCCAAAATTTCTTCTTAAGGAACCATTGGGAAAAATTTTTCTTTACTTTAGGACAGAACCACAGAGAACACATAAACAACATACCTTAACACAGAGTCAACTCCAGCCAACATTTGGTAAAAGATATGGAAAGTTGGCTCTCCTTCTGGTCGCCTTACCAGACGTGATTTCTCCAGCATTATAATCTGAAACAGTAGAAAACAACAAGAAAACGTTAGAGACAGGTAGTGAAGGAGGAAATACGGGAAATAATATGATTAATGTATTGCAATAGTTCCATGTGGGTGTATGTACATTATTATTATTATTATTATTATTATTATTATTATTATTATTTATTATTATTATTATTATTATTATTATTTTTATTAATTATTATTATTATTATTATTAATTATTATTATTATTATTATTATTATTATTATTATTCATTATTATTATTATTATATTATTATTATTATTATTATTATTATTATTATTATTATTATTTAATATTATTATTATTTATTATTATTTAATATTATTATTATTATTATTATTTAATATTATTATTATTATTATTATTCATTATTATTATTAATTATTATTATTATTATTATTTTTATTAATTATTATTTTATTATTATTATTATTTTTTATTAATTATTATTATTATTATTTTTATTAATTATTATTATTATTATTATTATTATGGCTGCCCCCTCGTTATCGAGTATGGCCATTGCACGAAGCTTAACTGTTACTGGTGCTGTGATCGAATGTGACTTTTTAGCCCAGCTAAAGATCTACAATGTCTTGTACAGAATTGGCAACTAAAGCCTTTACCGGTAATGGCCGGCTGTAGTTGTAACTGGGCTTCATATACCTTTGCATGTCGTTTAAGTCCTCCTACCGAATTACACTCTCTTCCACATGCCTGACAGATATGATTAGTATGTTGTGTTACACCACCACCAGTGGCCAGGTTGTCACTCATCTGTCTCGCTTTATGACTACGAAGATGACTCTTGAGTCCAGCTTTACTGAGGCAGGGTCTTGCACAGACACTGCATGTCAGCATCATAGGAAGACCCTTCCCATCAGGAAGTGTAACAGCGATGCCCTTCCTGACATCCCTCCTTACTTTCTCATGGGTGTATGTACATAGGTAGGTAGGTTCATACATAACATATCAAGTACTACCATCATTACTTTCACCTATTACTTGATAAGCCCCTCTTACAACAGAGCTTATAAGTCGAAGATAAGAGGTGCCGACCATTAAAGATATCATCATTAAGGGAGTGAGTGTCATCATTGAATTTCAATACACATTTAAAAGAAAGAAGAGACAAGAATAGAGAAAGCGTGGCTTGGTAGTTAGGGCGTTGTACTCATGATTACAAGATTATGGTTTCAATTCCTGGACCAGGTGGTGCATTGTATTCTTGAGCAAAACACTTCATTTCACATTGTTCCAGTCTACTTAGCTGTAAATGAGGAACCCTGCAATGAACTGGCATCTCATTCAGAGGTAAAATTATGATCTCAGTTATTTATATAATAATAATAATGAAATTATTGTATACAGTGCTCAGGTGCACCACAACTTGTCAAAAAGCGCGCATAAAGTATATGCAGTGATGTACAAATGTCTGGAAAGCGAACAGTGTAGGAGTCAGATACATGTTTGTGTGTGTATGGAGGTGAGAAAATCAGGTGTAGTGTTGGCAAATCTCAGGAAGCATGGAAGTTTTGAAGGATGCAGTGCTCCAACAACTAACAATTGATGCTGACAGTCTGTTCCATGCTTCAGCAACTCTTAGCGTGAAAAAATGTTTCCGAAAGTCATGGGAGCTATGCTGTTTTCTGACTTTGTAAACATGTCCACGGGTGTTAGACAAGTGGAGTTTAAAACATAGAAACTGACTAACCAGCCTTAGGATTCCTACAACTCAACACAGTTATGCTCAGGACACTTACTTATCAAAGCTGTGCTGCAGTATATATGCATTCTAATGACTAAAAGAGAAAATGCCCAAACAGCTTACCTGGATTGTTATACCAGACACCTGTCCCGAAAAGTCAAAGTCTAAGGTGGTCAGCTTGGAAAACCTAGAAGCATTGGTATTGAGAATTGTGCGACTATTGCCAAATGTTTCCAATAGGACATCCATGGAGTTTACTTTATCAACTGGAACAAAACACAAAACAAAATATATACTTCAATTTTTATTTCTGAACAAAGTCACAAGGTCAGAAACATTAGTAGAAAAAGAAAGAGAGGTATGGTCCATTACAGATATCAGTACATAGCTGGTACTTTATTTTATCAACCTTGGAAGGACAAAGTTGGGATCTTTTCATTTTGACCGGCAGTTTTTTAAAATAATTTCCACGTAACTAAACACTTTTAAACTTCGTATACTGGTAGAATGTGTTTATAAAACATCTTTTTCTCTTGGCTTTATTGAGAAAATTCTATAGTTTGTAAGATATTTGTTGTTTTCTTTCTTCAATTTCTGCAATTTCAACCAATCAATGACGTCTATTAAGGTGAAAACATTCTGTGCCGTATGAATATGTCCCTCGTTTAAGAAACAGATTAGGCTTATTTACATTTGTGAAGAAAAAAAGATACCCTTCCCCCCACCCCTAACCCTACAACAGATTGAAATGCAATAGACTCACTGGGATTTGAATTCAGAATGTTAAATGATAGCACCAATGCCGAAAGGTATTTTTTCCACACTCTAAAGTTTCTAGGACAACACCAAACCATAAACCCCCTTCAATATGATACATTGTTAGACTAAACAAACACAACTGTTTGACCCAAATATATATTTATTGGGTATAGACAGTCAAAAGAGGGAACACACCAACTGTCTGACATTAAAAATGTACACCCACACATATATATTCATTATTACTATTTTACATACATGGTCTAATTAAGACAAACAGTGACACAACACAAAACAAGCTTCTGCTCTGTGTGTGTCTGTATACACAGACATGCACACATACACACAAACTCATAGATATGGCAAGAAAAAGACACCCACATACAGAGAAACAGATAGATAGAAATATTCAAACAATTTGAAGCCAAGTGTGAATACATCCATTGTTCACTGTGATGTCCAGGTCAGCCTCACCGTGAAGGTGGGGGGGGGAGTGTCTGAAAGGAATCCTATGATAACAAAAGACATTTTTTTTTTCCATGATTAATGTGACACTGTGTCTACGAAACCCTAATTTTATTTTAACAATGCAATCAGAGCAGAAATTTTGTATTAAGGGCAAATCCAAGTCTGAAACCCTTGTGAATCTAGAAAAATTAAGGGATAGATTTATTACAACAATATCACCACCAAAGTAGGGAGCCTCTAAATCAGGGATTCTCAACCATTTTTCATCTATGGACCCCTTTGATTACTATTATTCTAGTAGATCCCCATAGTCATTCAATGCTTAAAAACTTGTTTTACAGAAATCTCTTTCAAAATTCCTGTTTTGTTTTCTGCACATAAGCTTATGTAGGTTGAACTATGTAAAATGTTAGAGAAAGAAACCTGGCTGTACATACCAGAACATATATCTAAAGCAGGGCTCCAGAAAATATTATTGTAGACCCCAATTTATTGCATGATCACCTGAAAATCTTCTAAAGGACCCTCAGGAGCCATATGGACCCCAGTTGAGAACCACTGCTCTAAATGATGGAGAAAGCATGTTAGAAATAGCAGCAAAATGTATCTCAAAGCACACAGAACTGCATTTGAAAATGAAAACCGGAGACACTGAATAGAGAATGTCTTGAATAAAAGATGTAAAGGAAGGTCAGTCTTATCACAGCCACAAAAGGAACATCTTCAATCATAAATCTGTTGGTTCAGTTCATTAAATGATTTTCAGAGAAAAATCACCCACAGCCAATAACAGACGGGTCAGCATACCCTGACACAATTTCTAATGTGTAGGCATACACCTATACAAACAATCACAGAGCATCCAACACACACACACCAATTGACAAATACACTACCAATCCCCCTCTCCCCCATGTCCATTAACATGAAATCTCTCTGTCTGCCAGTCTCTTTTATTCTTTTACTTGTTTCAGTCATTTGACTGCAGCCATGCTGGAGCACCGCCTTTAGTCAAGCAAATCGACCCCAGGACTTATTCTTTGTAAGCTTAGTACTTATTCTATTGGTCTCTTTTACCGAACCAGCTAAGTTACGAGGACGTAAATACACCAGCATCGGTTGTCAAGCAATGTTGGGGGACACATACATACACACACACACACACACACACACATATATATATATATATATATATATATATATATATATATATATATATATATATATATATATATATATATATATACATATATACGACGGGTTTCTTTCAGTTTCCGTCTAACAAATCCACTCACAAGGCTTTGGTCGGCCCGAGGCTATAGTAGAAGACACTTGCCCAAGGTGCCACGCAGTGGGACTGAACCCGGGACCATGTGGTTGGTAAGCAAGCTACTTACCACACAGCCGCTCCTGCGCCTATTCTGTCAAGAAACAAAATTTTACTTACTTGTGATAAAATTATTGACACTGCCCGATGCCAGGACAAAATACTGCAGAATGTGGTGGGCATTTGTAGTTTTGCCACTGCCACTACGGCCAATCAGGACGATGGACTGGTCAAGACGGCTGCTCAGCATTTCACGGTGAGCATGCTGGGCCACTGAATAGATATGAGGGGGCATGTCTTCCTGTTTACAACCTTTGAACATCTGGATAACCTGGAGAAAAATGAAAATTGTAAGTATTTGGAGAAGATGATCATGATGGCAACAATGATGATATATTTCTTTATTTCTTTACTGCCCACAAGGGGCTAAACATAGAGGGGACAAACAAGGACAGACAAAGAGATTAAGTCGATTACATCGACCCCAGTGCAAAACTGGTACTTTATTTATCGACCCCGAAAGGATGAAAGGCAAAGTCGACCTCGGTGGAATTTGAACTCAGAACGTAATGACAGACGAAATACGGCTACGCATTTTGCCCGGCATGCTAACGTTTCAGGAATGATGGTCATGAGTGGTGATGACAGAAAAACAACAGCAAAGCAGTAAGGAATGGCTGGACATAATAATCATTTCTGTCAATTTTGATGGGAAACATTTAGTCTTTAACCAAACTAAACTACCCGTTTTTTAATTCAGTCAGCAAAGCAGCTAAACATTTCACAGACACGTTGTGCCTGAACCCTTTTGATACCAATCCACTTAAGACCACCTCTGGTTCCACAATACAAACTTTATTTTTAAAAGTGACTTAAATTAAACCCATCAATATTTCAAATTCCTTTATGTTCCAAACATCAGTTTAATAACAACAAATTTATTTAACATTTTTTGTAATAAACAGATACACTGGTTCAATTTCACTCCTTTATTGTTAGTCAGTTGTTCTACTGCACAGCTTTGGGAAATCCTAATCGAATGCATCATTTAGAACAGCTACAAATCTCTGGCCATTTGAAAGATCCTTGAGCTTCCATAACCTCCTTTTCCATATCAGGTTTGTTCTCTGGGTCCTTCTAGCCCTAAGTCTGAAGTTACTAACCACTAACCTATGTTGAGTTGTACATACTTCAGCTGGGAAGAACTGCATTCACAAGCATCCATCAGTCCCTGTTTTTATATATATATATATACATATATATATATAGTGAAGGCGCGTGGCTCAGTGGTTAGAGCGTCGAACTTACGATCGTGAGGTTGTGAGTTCGAATCGCGGACCGGGCTGCATGTTGTGTTCTTGAGCAAGACACTATATTACACGTTGCTCCAGTTCACTCAGCTGTAGAAATGAGTTGCGACATCACAGGTGCCAAGCTGTATCTGCTGTTGCCTTTCCCTTGGATAACACTGGTGGCGTGGAGAGGGGGGGGGCGGTATGCATGGGCGACTGCTGGTCTTCCATAAACAGCCTTGCCCGGACTTGTACCTGGGAAGGTAACTTTCTAGGTGCAATCCCACGGTCAGTCATGACCAAAGGGGGTCTCAATATATATATATATAAATAGGGTTGTTTTAGTTTCTGTATATGAAATAAAATTACAAAGCTTTAGGGCTACAGTAAAAGACCCCTAAGTTGTCACGCAGTGGAACTGAACCCTAAACTATGTAGTTGGAAAGCAAACTGCTTAACCACACAGCCATAACTGCACCTACATATATCATAACACACACACTCCATAAAGATGCAAACAAACATACACACACCTCTTGGACATACAAACATACATGCAGGTACAGATTCATATACCAATGGACAAAAGAACATAAATCCACATATGTACTGACAGATACACACACAACATGGATGCAGATACCTAAGCCCACACATACATGAAAACTGTACTTCCCATAGATATACACATACACACACACAGTTGTGATATATATATCACCGTGACCGACCAGGCTATCAGATGTTGCTACACATCACTGGTCACAATGAGCTTCGCATTGTTTTAGCCTTCAAATGACGCCGCCCCACTGATTAAGCGAACAGGCCTACAGAAGAAAGAGTGAAAGTTGTGGCAAAAGAGTACAGCAGGGATCACCACCATCCCCTGCCAGAGCCTCGTGGAGCTTGAGGTGCTTTTGCTCAATAAACACTCACAACGCCTGGTCTGGGAATCGAAACCGCTATCCTATGACCACGAATCCACTGCCCTAACCACTGGGCCATTGCACCTCCACCATATATATGTGTGTGTATATGTGTGTGTGTGTGTGTGTAAATGAGTGTGTAACTGTGTATCAACTAAGTATTCCAGTTATGTGATGTGGACAACATATCAAATAACAGTAGGTGTGGTAGAGGTGTGTTTTTATCTACATATCTGCATTTGTACTGTGTGTAAAATATTCCAGTTATGTGGTGTGGACAGCATATCAAATAACATCTGGATAGGTGAGATGTCGTGGCCTAGTGGTATGTTTATTTGTGTGGACGTGTGTGACACAGGTGTAGAGTGATGTACACATGTATGCTCATATGCGTGTATATAGTTTGTGTAAGTGTATACAGAGTGTGCATATAGGTAGGTCTGTGTGTGTGATGTCCATAGGTGTCTGTCTATGTGAGTTTGTGACAGTATGTATGTTCATGGGTTTGTGTCAGAGCAGGATGGAAATTTCAACAATGCTGTTGCCGAAATTCTGCAATGCACTGTTAAACCAACCTAGCTTAAAAATGCAAGTGATATCATTTGCTGTGAAGAAATATCTCCGCTTTTGCCTCTCCTGTATCTCACCTAATAATGAAGGAAGATGCTAGAAACAGCACCCAAATCTCACTTGTGTTACACCCTAACATCTTGGAAAAATGGAAGGACACATTGGATTATGTGGTTCTAGTATATGCCGTCTGAATATGAAAGATGGTAAGGTATACCTTTGACCATAGGTTTGCTGGATCTCAGGTAATCTGGGGCTAAGCAGCAGTAATAGTATCACCATTATGTAAGAACAGACAGACATGCATATGCAGTACACATAGAGACACACAAACTCTTCATTGTTGCTGTCATTTATACAAAACAATAAAGAATAGTAAAGTGTGTGTAAACATGTTAACATACGTATGTGTGTATAGATAAATGACATGTATTGCGTTGTCTGGAAAGTTCGTGCCGATTTATAGTATGCTTGCACATGCACACATACAGTTATTTGTACGTGTGTGTGTGGTATAAGTACCAGACTTTTATGCATAAACATCACACAATCTACCCTTCACTCAGAAAGAGAATCCCTTTGTTATCACCAGAGACAACAATTTCCTGAACTTTTCCTACCTTGTTCTTATTCTGGTTATTATGCTGTCAGGAGTACTCTCCTCAACTTCTGATTTAGTCATCAAGCTAACAGAAACTATCATCTTCAAAATGGCATCTCATCTCATCTCAGCTAATTTTCTTTCTAATCAGTCATGCTGAAACCCCTTAGCACAGATTGAAATTGCAAGTTTTAACAATTAGTAAGCCACTCTACCTAGTGGAGGCACATGGCCTAGTGGTTAGAGCAGCAGACTCGCAGTCGAGGGATCGCGGGTTCGAATCTCAGACCGGGTGATGTGTATGTTTATGAGCGAAACACCTAAGCTCCACGCGGTTCCTGCAGAAGGTAATGGTGAACTTCTGCTGACTCTTTCGCCACAACTTTCTCTCACTCTTTCCTCCAACATCTTGCAGCTCACCTTCGACGGACCAGCGTCCTGTCCAGGTGGGGAACCTGTACGCCAAGAAACCGGGAAACTGGCCCTTATGAGCCAGGCATGGCTCGAGAAGGAACAAACAACAAACTCTACCGAGCATTTGTTGATTTGGAGAAGGCCTTTGACAAGGTAACATATTCTGTAGTCTGGTGGTCGTTAAGAAAACTAGGTACAGATGAATGGTTTCTGAGAATTTCGGCAAACTTCTTGTTTTCATTTTACCTCTGCGCTAAGCAAACCCTTTATCTATCTTTACTTCTAACAACTTGATACTGTTCTGTACTGCTCCTTACTTCTCAGCTTTCTAAGAACAATTTTTAATTTTATGGTTTTATCTTTTTCACTATTCCACCACTATGTCACCTTCCCTTTAGCTAGAATCTTGCTCCATCCAGACATCTGGTCCGTGGCTTCCAGAAGGTTCTTGTATAGAAATTTCTAGTTATCTCCTGATGTAAGTCTCTGTAAACATGCATGTCTGTAGATACATATGAGTGTAGATATATATATATTTTTATATATATATATATATATTAGAAGGTTTGGAGATGATGTACAGGTATTATATATTAGAAGAAATGAGGTACTCAGAAATCTGGATGGTTTTATATTTACAGATATTTATTAGTATGTTACATGTTTTTATAAATCATATATCAGCGCTTTCGTTCACTCTAGTGGCGTTTTCAAATTGAACTTTTGCAGGAATTTTGTCTCTTTGAGATACTTGTATTATTGAATGTGTAGGGGTGGGGAGAGATAAGATTGTACAAGAGGGTGAGGAATGGGGAGAAAATGAGACAAAATTCCTGAAAAAGTTCAATTTGAAAACTCTACAAGAGTGGATGAAGGCGCTAATATATGATATATGATTTATAAAAACATGTAATATACTAATATCTGTATATATAAATCCAACCAGATTTCTGTGTATCTTATTTCTTCTAATATATATATATATCATCATAATCATCCGTTTCCCATGCTAGCATGGGTTGGACGGTTCAACCGGGGTTTGATAAACCATGGAGGCTGCACTAGGCTCTAGTCTGATTTGGCAGTGTTTCAACAGCTGGATGCCCTTCCTAACGCCAACCACTCCGTGAGTGTAGTGGGAGCTTTTATGTGCCACCGGCATAGGGGTCAGAGGAGGCTGGCAAACGGCCACGATCAGTTGGTGCTTATATATATATGGTGAGAAGTAAACAACAAACAGATGTATTAGTTTAACGCTTGGGAAGTAAGAAAGTCTTTTACATTCGAGCCTACACTCTTCGACAGAAAGGAACACAGAAATAAACAGGGAGAGAAAATATATGCATGCATGTATGTTTGGACAAACTGTGCAAAATTGCTGACTTACCTTTTCTGAATAAATGGACAATGGTACCATGGGATTGACTACAATCATAGTGGGTCCTGAATAACTGTGAACAAGGGTGCTTCCATACCGTTGTCGGATAACATGAAGAAGGCTGGATTCATTGAGGTAACGAAGCATTGTTAAATCTTCTGTCTTGTCAAACTGTGGAGGATTTGACTGAAGGAAAAACAAAGATTTGACATTAGTCATTGAGAAAGATCAAATTATGGAAAAACTGCAGATTTAGGGAGTCAAACTGCGCTGGATTAAAATGGGGGACACACAGAAATTACGCATTAATCCATGACAGAAGGATTAACTATAGAAACTGCAGAATTAGATACATTTCACTGTCAAGGAAAATGGGTGAGAGAAAAAACCCAGCGTCTACTTACTCCCTCCACAACACTAATCTCAAAAAGTCTTCTTGTGAACGTGACCTGGGCGTTATTGTCAACAGCGATTTGCATTGGACAAAATGCATTGCTAAAATTACCAAGAAGGCTGGTAAATGTCTTCTACAAAAATGAACACCAAACAAACGCACAATGTGCAATGCTTTTTCTATATGAACAGTGATGTTCCACTTGTCCTGCAGCCTTTTCAAGTGCCATCGCAGTCAAATGGATTCCGTAAAGCTATTCTTCTCTATGATATACCCATTTATCTAGCTTCTTGGCTGAGAAACAGTAAAATTAATTAGCTGATCAAAGACGGGTATTACTGCTAGCATATATATATATATATAATATATATATATATATATATATATATATATAGTACAAAGTAAGATAGGGGTTATGAAAGTAACCCACTATGGGATATCAGTTATCCAATATACTGCTGGTAAGGTACCCAAATACTAAATACATAAATGCTTATAATTGCAATGCAATTAATTCATTTATTGTATTGAAGGTAAAATATTTTACCTCAAATTCATAATACAAATAAGAAAATGGAGGAACAAATTCATTTCGATCATCAACTTACGGATATTATAATGAGAAGATATTTAAGTCCTTGATAGAGACCAAGGTAAATTGAACAACATGTATAACAGTTGAACATTTTTGATTTTACAAATTTTCCATTTCTAAAATATAATCTGGTTTCGTCTAACCAACTGGTCTCTGTCATACCAAGATCTAAATCTTGACCACATTTGAAAGGGTTGCACTAGTATGACATTAGCTACAATGGCTAAAACAAGCTCAAGGATGAAGCCTCTTTTGGATATTTTTAAACAACTGGTCCCCCATCCTGCAGCCCCTAACAGTAGATATGTTGCTCCTTTCTCTCTCAAATTAGCTCTTATAAAGTTAATGTTAGTTTTACATTAGAATCTTATCTGTTAATTAATTATTTGAAGTTTTCTACTGTCATACCGCAACTGATCTTTAAAAAAGTTTCTAATATCAATGATGTAATAAAAACAATTTTTTTACCTTCTCGATGTCTTCTTCATCCACTTCAATAACCTCTCCACCATGATCCATTTTGACCTTGACTTTTCCATCAGGGAGGGGTGACATACCATTAGTTTTTAAAAGTGTGGCACCAGAAAATCCACCCTTATGGATCAGCCATATCTTATCCGACTCCAACCAAGCTTTCTCAGTTTTAACATCTTCTTCAGATTTTGTCTGAAATTCAATTTGAAAATATTAAGATTATACAATATTTTTATGCAAAGAAAAGGTGTTAATTTTATTTTTTTCTCTGTGTGTGTGTATGTGTGTGCAAAGTCATTTTCAGTATTAAATACACAGTAAATTATTTAAAAAAATTTTAATCTTATAAACACAAAATATTCTTTTAGATGAGTTGTTATTAATAAAATCTCGCATTTTCCAGACTTTTAGCCTCAACTTTAGGCTGTTTATAATATTTCATCTCAAATCATCGTGAGGTATCTTATTCCTGAATGTGTATTGTCCTAGATGAGATTCAAGCCAGGAACCTTTATTTCTAAATGGAGGGAACTATGTCTCCTTATCAACTATTGTATGCACCTGTATCCTGATGGTTAACATTGTCATTAAGGATAAAGATTCCAAATCCTGAATCTGTTCTGGGACTGAGTATATATTCAAGAATAAGACACCTAGTGACAGAAAATCAAAGTAATTGAAATATTGGATAGGTGTAAAAAAAAAATATTTTAAATATTTTCACATCATACTGTGATATACACTGTAGATGTTGCACACACCCTAAATGTTGTGAATACACATACAAATTGTAAATAAACACTCTAGACATATGTTGTAAATACTGTATATATGTGTGTACGTGTGTGCATGCATGCGCGCACACACATACACACACACACATATGTACATGCAATATTCTATGTATACACTGTCAGGGTTATATTAATAGCAAAGAAAATAATAATCGAATAAGGCGGCAAGCTGGCAGAAATGTTAGCGCGCCAGGTGAAATGCTTAGCGGTATTTCGTCTGCCGCTACGTTCTGAGTTCAAATTCTGCCGAGGTCGACTTTGCCTTTCATCCTTTCGGGGTCGATAAATTAAGTACCAGTTCCACACTGGCGTCGACATAATCAATTTAATCCATTTGTCTGTCCTTGTTTGTCCCCCCTGTGTGTAGCCCCTTGTGGGGAGTAAAGAAATAAGAAAATAATAATCAAACCATTCTACTTTCAATATTTACTCTTTTACTCTTTTACTTGTTTCAGTCATTTGACTGCGACCATGCTGGAGCACCGCCTTTAGTCAAGCAAATCGACCCCGGGGCTTATTCTTTGTAAGCCCAGTACTTATTCTATCGGTCTCTTTTGCCGAACCGCTAAGTGACAGGGACGTAAACACACCAGCATCGGTTGTCAAGCAATGCTAGGGGGACACACACAAACACACATATATATATATACATATATACGACAGGCTTCTTTCAGTTTCCATCTACCAAATCCACTCACAAGGCATTGGTCGGCCCAGGGCTATAGCAGAAGACACTTGCCCAAGATGCCACGCAGTGGGACTGAACGCAGAACCATGTGGTTGGTTAGCAAGCTACTTACCACACAGCCACTCCTGCGCCTTTATTTAGTGAACAAAAATAAAGAAATTCTAAATTTTAAAAAGATTCATAGAGAACCATTTGTCACTGGTCACATAATGAATGTAACCTAGCAAAAAGAACCACAGTCATTGGTTAACCGATGTATATAAACTCGTCACATAATCAACATGAGTAATTTGTTGGTGTCAAGGTCAGTTTTCAGAATTGCAAACAACTTGGGACACAAAACTCTGCTTGCGAAGACCTGTTGAGGGAATTGAAATCGAAATCGCTCAAAAGTCAATGGAAATTGTAGTTGTGATACCAGTGGCGGTGGCACGTAAAAGAACCATCCGAATGTGGCCGTTGCTAGCCTTGCCTGGCACATAAGAAGTACCCACTACATTCACAGTGTGGTTGGCGTTAGGAAGGGCATCCAGCTGTAGAAACACTGCCAGATCAGACTGGGCCTGGTGCAGCCTCCTGGCTTCCCAGACCCCAGTTGAACCGTCCAACCCATGCTAGCGGACATTAAACGATGATGATGATGATGATGGCCAGATGGCATCCTCATAAGCAAAGCAATATTGAACACCAACTCAGTTTTGAAAAACTGTCTTATTCACTAGATATCCAATAAAATGGGACCACAACACAATAGAGGGAATATGCACATGTGCATTTGATCTACTAGATATAGAATGTAAATTTCCTCAAATTACACCATATTGACTAAAATAAATAAATATACAAATAACACAAATGGCCAGAGATGGAATGCTTCTGATTATAAGTCTACTTTCAAGATCAGTCTATTTCTGATTTTTGTACATTGATCCATGGTCTACATGAATGTTATATATCTCTCTCTATATATAAACGGCAAAATGTTTGCGTGTGTGTCCTTTATACAAATCCACAATTTTTCAGTTAGAGGGCTCGCATTTTCTGTGGTCATTGAAAACTATCCAAGGGTGGTCGTGCACATCTTTTACATTTCCCCAGTCACCCCACAAACCATTAAAAAATCAATAGAAGTGACTTTTTGTGAATTTTCTATCCAAAACCCAATCAAAATGCCCGAAACTTGATACGCCAATTGAAAGCTTGCTAGCTGTATGTGATTGGTCGGAGATTTGGACAGTACTCGCGTGTATGTGCGCACGCACGCAGCTGTATATGCATGCACTAGCACTATGACCCGGCAACCTAGTCTTGCATATAAAAATATACTCCTTATGTATGTAAAATTTTAACAAAAGACTACCTAAAAGCCATCAACAGTTCGAAAGTCCACAAATAGTTTAAATTTGAAAAACTTTTAGAAAAGGCCAAAAGCTCATAAGGAATATCTCAGTAACCCAATTCCAGCATACTCAATCAAAGGTCAAACAGAAACTAAACAACATTAATATCAAAAATAATGATTTTTGTCTGTAAGTTACTCCAATATCCTTTATAAAACTGAACTGATTGAGCAAGTAGTGATAGCTGTCGTGTAGCATTTTAAAACCTAGACATTTATAGGAAAATCTCTATCTTCACCAAATCGTGAAAATGGTGGAGCAAAAGAATGTGAGTGGAAAAGCCAGATAACCTGAATAAATGAGATTAACAAGCAATGTCTGATAGAAGCAAATTTTACTGGAATTAAGGTGAATCCTGCTATATCTCTTAGCTAGATATTTTCTCTTATCTGTTAACATCACAAGAATGAATAAGCAACAAAAGATATTAGAGATACTGCGTGGCAGGGAGAAATCTTTCAGTGTTTTATTTAATTTAAATATTTCAAAATATTTCTCATGTATCAAATTATCTCGCAAAGCACAAACGACTTAACAACCATCGTTACCACACCACCACAACTTGATAATTTAGAATATGGAAGGAATAGATAATATAGTCCTAGATACACTATGCCTGAATAGGAGATGGGCTGGTGACTTGGATCAAAGATTTATATCTTTGATCAGAGGCCAACACTATTATGATTGACATGGGGTTAAATCAACATCAACAACACAGAAGGATCCATTCGATAATGTTGTCCACTCATAGCTGTGTTGCTGGTTCAGAACTATCCCTGGGTTAAGTAACTACAACAGAGAATGAAAGGAACATTAAATAATATGGTTCTAGATACATTGTCTGAATAAAAGATGAGTGGTCATGGCTGGATCAAGACTGTCCTTGGGCTAAACAACAACAACTAATAATAAATGACAAAATCTCAAGGTGAACAAAAATGTCATCAATATATAGAACAAAGGATGTCTGTGCGTGTGTGTCTGTAGTACATATGCATTTCTACAGTTTTCAACCAATTTTCAAACTTTACACATATCATCATCATCGTTTAGCGTCCGCTTTCCATGCTGGCATGGGTTGGACGATTCAACCGGGGTCTGGAAAGCCAGAAGGCTGCACCAGGCCCAGTCTGATCTGGCAGTGTTTCTACAGTTGGATGCCCTTCCTAATGCCAACCACTCCATGAGTGTAGTGGGTGCTTTTTACGTGCCACAGGCACAGGTGCCAGGGGAGGCTGGCAACGGCCACAATCGGATAGTGCTTTTTACATGCCACAGGCACAGAGGCCACTCGGGGCAGCGCTGACAATGGCCACGTTCGGATGGCTCTCTTATGTGCCACCGGCACTGGTACAATTTCCATTGATGTTGATCGATTTCAATTTTGATTTTCACTTGCCTCAACAGGTCTTCACAAGTAGAGTTTTGTGTCCCAAGAAGGAAAGGTATGCATAAGTGGACTGGCTACATCCCATGTAGAAGGCCACGGGTTATGGTCTCACTTGTCCTGCCAGGTCTTCTCACGCACAGCATACTTCCAAAGGTCTCGGTCTCTAGTCATTTCCTCGGTGAGACCTAAAGTTCGAAGGTCGTGCTTCACCACCTCGTCCCAGGTTTTCCTGGGTCTACCTCTTCCACAGTTTCCCTCAACCACTAGGGTGTGGCACTTTTTCACACAACTATCTTCATCCATTCTCGCCACATGACCATACCAGCGCAAACGTATGTGAGTATATTACTTACATGCCAAGGATGGTCATGCACCTTAACATTTTGCCCAGAATTCCCATGTAAAACAAAAAACCCAGGAAAAAATGTTTTTTTACATGGCTTTTTCTCTAAAAGCTTCTGCAATTTTCAACCAATTCTCTCCCTTCTCTCTCTTTTCCTCATTCTGTTTCTTTTGCTTACACATATTCTTTCTTTTATACTATGTCTGTTTCTTTCACTATCTCTCTCTCTTTAATTCACTCACACACAAATTTCTGTCTACAAATTTACTTCCGTGTATTTCAATTAGTCATGCATAAAAATCTCTGTTGCTATGGTTTTTGTACATTCTTCCTGAAAAATAATTTAGTTATTTTACATTTCTGTTCACCCAGTGTGATTAAATTAAGTTTTGCCACATCTACCTAAAAACTAACTTCAGTCTATTTCAATTTTGTCGTGCATAAATAACTATTTCTTTACTACCCACAAGGGGCTAAACACAGAAGGGACAAACAAGGACAGACAAACGGATTAAGTCGATTATATCGACTCCAGTGCGTGACTGGTACTTAATTTATCGACCCCGAAAGGATGAAAGGCAAAGTCAACCTTCATGGAATTTGAACTCAGAACATAGCGGCAGACGAAATACTGCTAAGCATTTCATCCAGCGTGCTAACGGTTCTGCCAGCTCGCCGCCTTTCAAATATCTTTGCCTTTACAGTATATGTACATTGTCTCAAAAACATGCCAACCACTCCGTGAGTGCCACCGGCACAGGTGCCAGACGAGGCTGGCAAACAGCCACGATCGGATGGTGCTTTTTACATGCCACCGGCACAGGGGCCAGGGGAGGCTGGCAACGGCCATGTTCGGATGGTTCTCTTACGTTCCACCGGCACTGGTATCACAGCTGCAATTTCCATTGATGTTGATCGATTTTGATTTTGGATGCTTAAATTCAGTTTTGGCACATATGCCTAAAAATTGACTTCAGTGTATTTCAGTGTTGTTGTGTGTAAATATCTTTGTCTTCATGGTATTTGTACGTTCTCCCAACAAAGGATGTCTGTGTGTCTTCATACCAAGGATACCCATTATTCCATTGGGAGTGGAAATTCCCTTTACTTTCAGGCAGTTGCAATTTCCTCTCTTTTTACTCTTTTACTTGTTTCAGTCATTTGACTGTGGCCATGCTGAAGCACCGCCTTTAGTCGAGCATATCGATCCCAGGACTTATTCTTTGTAAGCCTAGTACTTATTCTATCAGTCTCTTTTGCCGAACTGCTAAGTTACAGGGATGTAAACACACCAGCATCAGTTGTCAAGTGATGTTGGGTGGACAAACACAGACATACACACACACACACACACATATATATATATAACGGGCTTCTTTCAGTTTCCATGTACCAGATCCACTCACAAGGCTTTGGTCGGTCCAAGGCTATAGCAGAAGACACTTGCCCAAGGTGCCACACAGTGGGACTGAACCCGGAACCATGTGGTTGGTAAGCAAGCTACTTACAACACAGCCCCATGTAAGTTTTGAAATGTCGATTAACAAATCGCAGGGGCAAATACTCTGGAGAAGGACTTCAACTGGAGGAGTCGTGTTTCTAACATGAGAAATTGTATGTTGGCTGCCCCAGAGTGGGGACCAAAAACAATCTATTTGCATTTTCCTCACAAGGTAAAACAAAAAATATTGTCTACAGAGAGTTTCGGTAGGCTTTCTATGTACCTACCTCTGGGCATCTTTCAGACTACTTGCTGCAACAAGCTCACAATTTGTGTAAATGCCAAAAGGAAGTGGTTACGAAGAAAGACTAGTTAAGATGCTGATGAGAGTCCACAGGATCCACCCCAGTCAATAGGAGGGTTTCCAGGATCTGAAAACCTTTGATGACTAGGTATGTGGAACATAACGGGAGGCCTGCTTCAAGCATGGGTCATTAGAAGATGGGGTACAGTGGGATGCAACACTGGTAGAGGCTGCTGCATCAAAGTCCCAGTCTTGGGAGAGTTTACACGGTCCTTCACAGTCAACAGGAGTGTTTCTACCTCAGTCTTTTACTGCACGGGGCCCGAGGACCATGTTTCCACGAGTTGAAAACCTTTGATGGTGAGATAAGTGGAACATACCGGGAGGCCTGCTTCAAGAGAGTGGGTTGCTAGAAGATGGGGGCACAGTGTCATGCAACACTGGCAAAGGATGCTGTACCAAAGTCCCCAAAAGTCTCAGGGCATTGTTTGCAGTGACATTGCAAACATGTATGTTATGTGACCCCAGTTCTTTGTAGTTCAAGTACAGGGATGAGGAAAAGGAGAGGACGTCTTCATACCAAGGATTCCCCTTATTTGACTTTATTGTATATTTTAGAGATTTTAAATTTCAATATTCTTTCATTTTTATATGTATTTTCATAATTTTCAAGTCATTATACACCCATATATTTCAAATTTTCTCAGAAAAACAGATATTTTTACTCTTTTTTTGTGGTTGTGACATACTTCAAAAATATTTTGTATGTTTCTTTGAATGTTGGTATGTTTTGGCATGGAATACTATATGTTTTTCAAAAAAAGCTTCAGCAGTGCTGGTCATTAGACTAGAAAATAAGTGTTCTTAGAATGATGAAGTGTTCACACGCCATGCAACACCGGGTACCTCTGCTAGTAGCAAATAAAAAAGTGAAAAAACAAGAGCTGAATATAACATTTATTAAGAGGAGATAAACATGTTCAGTCAGAAAACAAAGTTTTATTCTTTATTCTAACAAAAACCCAGTAGACCCACTTCTACGATAATCATGTACTTTAGCTCTTAGTTTAATAATTCATATGATAAAGTCAAGCAGATATAAATCATGTTTATTGTTTAATTGATGGCAATAGCAGTGGTAAGAAAACTATGGGGATGAAAGCAGATGGAGTGGGTGGGACGACTGACTTTTTCTAGATGTTAATCAAGTACCACAGCAACAAATTGTAGTAATCTATGTAATCTACAACCTATTTAACTGTCTAGCAAGGAGAAGGCCGGCCTCCAGTGTGATGTAAAATAATAATTAAACACTTTTGGTTAATAACTGGAAAGCTATAAAACATGTCAATAACTGAGATTCATCAATCAGCTACAAAGCTTTTGATGTAAAGATAAACAACCTGTTTGATAATAAAGAGAGGACAATTTATTCTTAAATACTCTGTCTTCAAAATAGGGACCACACCAACCAGTGAAAGAGACCCTTATGTAGCAGTTTACCTCCCTTAAACTCCCTGCTACTAGCTTTAAAATAGAGACTACATTAACAAGTTCCCAACTGCTGGTTTTAAGACAGGGACCACAACTAATGAGGAAGTCCCTATATTTCACTATATCTGTTCAATATACTACTAGCTAAGCGTTACTAAAAAACCTGCCCAATATTTTTTCAAGGAGCCAGTTGATATACTCTTGTAACATTCAACTATCCCTCAATATGCTCCCTATTATCATTAGAATAGGGGCAAGCTGGACCAGAGAGATTCAAATTAATCGCTTGCTCCATTGAGTCATATCTCTCAAGGAATTCTTCTTTGTTCATTGCAAATAGGGACCACCTAAGTCAATCATGTTGATGCCATACTTGACGGATATTTTATTGATCCTGATAGGATGAAAAACAAAGCTGCCCTGGGAGGAATTCAAACTCAGAACACAGAGCTAGAAGAAATGCCACAAAACATTTTGTCTGAGGTGCTAACAATTCTGACATAATAATAATTATTTCTGACATAGGTACAAGGCTTGAAATTGATATATTTATATAACATACTTCACTGGTTCTTTATTTTAATCCTTGAAGGATAAAAGGCGAAGCTGACCTCAGTAGGATTTGAACTCAGAACATAAGGCCTTTATTTGACACACGAACAATCCTGCCAATTCACCATTGTGTGCATGTGTATCTTTTCTTTTTTCTTTTACTTGTTTCAGTCATTTGACTGTGACCATGCTGGAGCACCGCCTTTAGTCGAGCAAATCAACCCTGGGACTTATTCTTTGTAAGCCCAGTACTTATTCTATCGGTTTCTTTTGCCAAACCGCTAAGTGACGGGGACGTAAGCACACCAGCATCGGTTGTCAAGCAATGCTAGAGGGCCAAACACAGACACACAAACATATACACACACATACATATAATATATATATATATATATATATATATACATATATATGACAAGCTTCTTTCAGTTTCCGTCTACCAAATCCTCTCACAAGGCTTTGGTCGGCCCGAGGCTATAGCAGAAGACACTTGCCCAAGATGCCACGCAGTGGGACTGAACCCGGAACCATGTGGTTGGTTAGCAGGCTACTTACCACACAGCCACTCCTGCGCCTATGTTTGTGTGTGTGCATAAACAGACAGATAGATAGATTTCATCATCATCATTTTAATGACCAGTTTTTCAATACTTGCATAGACCAGGCTGAATTTACTTAGACAGACAGACTTTCTATGGTTGGATAACTCCTTGGTGCCAACCCTCACCTGTTTCCAAGCATGGCCAGACATGCTTTTCATGTAAGACTAGAAACAAACATGATCAGCATTTAACATCCGTTTTCCATGCTGGCATGGGTTGGACTGTTCGAGAGGAGCTGGTCAGCTGAAGAGCTGCCTGGGCATCATGTCTGTTTTGGCATGGTTTCTACACCTAGATGCCCTTCCTAAAGGCAACCACTTTACAGAGTGAACTGGGTGCTTTTACGCAGCACCAGCACAGATGCTATTATGTGGCACTGTTACAGGTGCTTTTTATGTGGCACCTGCAAGCCCACAAGATTAGGAACACTCAGCTGAAGAGGGATGCAGGGGACATACCTGTATGCAAGGATGACCACAGGACTACAAGGATTTTTGTGGGAAGAATAGGCATTCAACAGATAGTCACAGCCCACATTTTGCTTCAGCAATCCGCAGACCAATATACCTATTTTTTTACTACCCACAAGGGGCTAAACACAGAGGGGACAAACAAGGATAGACGAATAGATTACGTCGATTATATCAACCCCAGTACGTAACTGGTACTTATTTAATCGACCCCGAAAGGATGGAAGGCAAAGTCGACCTCAGCGGAATTTGAACTCAGAATGTAACAGCAGACGAAATACCGCAAAGCATTTTGCCCGGCGTTCTAACATTTCTGCCAGCTCTAATTTATCTATTTAGCTATCTACCACACACACATATGTATATGCATGCATGCATGTATGTATATTGGGTGATCAAGTATTTTAAAACACTTTAGCAGGCCATATATGGAAAACAAACCAATGTAATGTTATATGACACGTAGCGAATTTCATCTTTCACATATCTCAAAAAGTGTCAACTTAATCTTACACAAAAAATTTTAAAAGGCTGTTGTTTATGGCTGTAGCCAACATTGACAGTGATTTGGTGATTGCAGACATTTTGAACATGGCCAGGTCCCATGTTTGAGAGCTGAAAAGTGAAGTGGAGGTCTCTAATGCAGATATGTTATTTGAGATCAAGAAAAAGTCTAAGATTACACTGTGTTAAAATGGCTGAGGGTTATTTCTATTTTTTGTCCCAGCAAGTCAGTGAGGGCCGTCACTAAGCAACTCAAGGTAGCACTACCAGACATTAGGGTTAAATCCTAAATATAAACAGAGTACAATTTTTACCTGGTAGGACTTGGGAAAGCTGAACAAACTGAAACACCCTAAAAAGCCCATCAGTTATGTTGTTCACTTCAAAGAACTTCAGTTTGGGATCAAGACCAAGACCAAAAGATGAACAGAAAGAATAACGGGTGGCCCTGCAACAACATTACAGAGGTACCCATAGTCATGCCCATCAAGTTCCCGTAATCTCTAATGATCTTGGCAGGTGTGAGCAATGAAGGTCACTTCCTAACTTCTCACAGGGTCTCAGAATTGATATCCCGGTCAAAACTAGGGTGATTGAGACAATGGACAAGCCCTCAATGAATGGTATGACCCACGGAAAACTATACATGTTTCAATGGGAAACTGCTTCCACCAACATGATTCTTGTGACTTGGGAATGGTTGGCTGAGAATTTTCACAATCATGTGACCTCCAGCATGTAACCTACTAGCTCTCCTGATTTGAACTGCCTAAACTAAAACATCTGCGGTGTTCCTGAGGTGTCCAAGGATTCACTGAAGGCTGTTATCGTTCTCATCCCGATTGTCTCAGGCATCTCACCAATCATACACACACACACACATATATATATATATATGTGCATGTACATTATGTAACAGTCATGGCTGTGTGGCTGAGAACACATGATTTCAAGTTCAGTTCCACTGCATGGTACCTTGGGCAAGTGACTACTTTTATAGCCCTGGGCCAACCGAAGCTTTGTTCGGAGGAGGAGACCTGCCCAATTCTGACATGCAGCCACTTCTATGGCCACATCAACACTGTCACTGAGGTTGAGAGTAGTTTTGCTGTATAACCTGTTGCTTTAATGTATCTAGTTGAACATGTGGACCACATTCCTGAAAAAAAAATTTTCTTCTTCGTCATCTAGCACATTATCATCATCGTCATCAATATCAACATTTTAATGTCCGTTTTTTGATATTTGCATGAGTCAGACAGAATTTGTTGAGGCAGATTTTCTATGGCAAGATGATGCCATTGCTGTCACTAACCCCCACTTGCTTCCAAGCAAGGCGATGGTGTTTTTATGGAAGGTTATAAACAAAGGACACCACTTTTGTGGCAGTGACATTCATAATGATCACACGATGTCAAGACAAGGAGACACAAATTCACTCACACACATGTACATACACACGTGTATGATGGCTTCCTTCAGTTTCCACCTACCAAATCCACTCACAAAACTTCGGTTGGCCCAGGGCTATAGTAGTAGTCACTTGCCCGAGGTACCATGCAGTGGAACTGAACTTTGGAATCGTGTTCTCGGCCACACAGCCATGACTGTTACATAATGAACATGCACATACATATATATGTGTGTGTGTGATTGGTGAGATGCTTAAGACAATCGGGCTAAAAACAATAACAAATGGGTTAACAAAAGGATCTAACGACATAATAAAATGAGAAAAACAACATGTAAACAACAGTGAATATAGAGATATACAGGTGTATCTGAGAACATGACAGACTAACAGACATACAAGCAGATAGTAATGTGTGTGTGTGTGTGTGTGTGTGCATGAGTTTCACTGTGTATATTTTCCTATGTATGCATGAGTACATCAAAGTGATTCAGCATGTGTGTGCATAGGAGCACGAGGGTTGTCGTGTGCACATATGCGCACGCACACACACACATGCCAAAGTGAGTATGTAAGTTCATTAGTATGGATGTGATTCTGTATATATGTGGATATATAGCTCAGATATAGAAAGTGTATGTGTGAGAGAAAGAAAGGGAGAATGGCTGTGTGTATGTGTGAGACAGAGGGAGAATGGCTGTATGTATATGTGTGTGTGTGTGTGATATACTCTTTTACTCTTTTACTTGTTTCAGTCATTTGACTGCGGCCATGCTGGAGCACCGCCTTTAGTCGAGCAACTCGACCCCGGGACTTATTCTTTTTGTAAGCCCAGTACTTATTCTATCGGTCTCTTTTTGCCGAACCGCTAAGTGACGTTCAGACTTTCACAAAAACACACATCTTAAACATACAATCACAACACCATCACATCTACTTTCCTCTCTCAAGACACCCCAGCTATCTATTCATCATTATTTCAGTTACTCAGTCCTTTTCATACCCACCACACCTGAGACAGCCTCCGATTCTATCTATGCTACAAAAAATTCCCATTCATAAATATTCATATTTAAACTTAAAACCAACCATTACAATGTTGACTAAAATTCATTTTGTTACGCCATGTTCCAAACTCGACATTTAATAACAAAAATCTGTTATTTTTACTAAACCCTTCTAAATCACCAATTATTTACAACATTAATAGAAACACCTGGACTGTATTATTTCATTAGAAACATGGTGATGAAAGAATTAACAATTAATTGGTAAGTTAACTTGTTAGTAAGTTAGTTAGTTAGTTAGTTAGTTAGTTAGTTGGCTTGTTATCTTACCCGGAGTAGTTTCTTCAAATCCCACGGAGGCTTTGAATATGTTTTTGACCCAGTAGATGTCCGTTTTGATGAATATTTGGAGGATTTAGATGCCATCTTTATCTTTCTCATACATCACACCACACATACACATTTTTTATATGTATATATATGCATGTTTGTATATATATATATAGATGTGTGTATTAAACAAGATACTTTCTCAATATTTCTGAGTTTGTATGTAGATGTGTGTTTGTGTGTAACAGGTACCTTTTTATTACCTGTAGTTAATATGAGAAAGAAACAAACAGGTACACATACATACACGCTTAGTAGTGTGTCACAATGAGGAAGTGAGAGAGAAAAGACACACACACACACACACACTGCAGTAGTACTACACTGTTTTAGTATGGTTCCATGGAGTGCTTAATTATCCAGTGGGCTGCAAAGGAATTGAAACAGGTAACCAGATGAGACAGCTCGAAGATGATGTAAATAATTGCACCCGAACAGCAGGTGTCTGTGTCATTGGTCAGCTGAAATGTCACGGTTGCAACACATGAGTGTGAGAAAGTAACAAAAGAGAAAGATGATATATCTGAGATGAAATCAAGAAAGGCAGAAGTTATAAAAAAAACTTTGCTTATCTTCTAGGAATGACCAGCAGTGGTGGTAGTGGTGGTGGATTGTGTATGAGTATGTGTGTGTGTGTGTGTGTGTAAAATGAGAAAGATAGAAGACAAGGGAGATGCTAAAGAGAGAGACATGGGTCAGAGAAAGAGAGGGAAAGAGTGAATGAGTATGTATGTATGTATGTATATGTGTCTAATACGACTGATCAAATGTCAAACTGCTAGTTTTCTTCCAAACCGCAGGAAGAAAGATATTTTTTTTCATCAATTTCTTTTTTCTTTTTCTTTCTTTATACCTCACACATGCAAAGGATAGTTGACACAAGTTGACACATCTCAGCGATAATCACTGCCCCACATTCTATTAAAACACCTCACAACACCACACCATGTTCAACCAATAAGGAAGAGTTCTTACACGTTCACTCAGCTTATAAGAAATAAACAAATGTCATTGAAATCACACCCTGCCAAAGAGAGGACAAATACATTTCTATAATGTAGTCCTAGATAAACTGTGTCAGAATAAAAGCCAAGATGTTTACAGTTGGAATATCTCTGATCATATAATGTCCACTAGATCAGGACTGACTGAGTTTAAATAATGACCACAACTGTATGTTGTGTTTACTTCACACTATGGAGGTCCCAACTCCAGTTAGGAGAGAACAGTAATGATTTTAGTGTGCATGTGTGAGAGAGGGAGGGAGAGAAAGAAAGGAGAGACAAGATGTGTGTGTATGTGTTTGTGTGTGCACGTACATGTAAGAGGACATGTGTGTGTCTATGTGTGTGAAAGAGAGAGAGAGAGAAAGAGACAGTGTGTGCGTCAGGGAGTGTGTAAACTGCAGGGGGTACAGAGTAGATTAACGACCATTATTTCGCAGAATATGGTACAAGCTGATCCAAAACCTGTAGTCTCCACAGTAACACAACAACAACAACAGCAGCAGCAGCAGTAGTAGTAGCAGCAGCAGTAGTAGTAACAGTAGTAGTAGTTGAAAGTAGTAGTAGCAGCAACAGCCCACCAAGGGTGGATGACTGGGGGACTGGTTTCAATTATATTAATACAGACTTTCAGCAGAAAATATCCAACTATGGCCACCACCATCACTACTACACAGAGAACAATCTGTAGTAAAGACCATTGTGATTTAATGTCTAACTTCCTGTCAGTGTGTGAGGTTTCGGAGAGGGGTGGCTGTAGTATACCTGCCTTCTCTAATTTAACATATCTAATTTAACTCAGGTAGGTAGGCAGAGAAGGTAGGTGAAAGGTGCTCCAGGTAGCATTCCCAAGTAGGAAGAGGAAGGTAAATAAACAAATATTTTACACACACACATACGTGTGTGTGTGTGTGTGTGTGTGTGTGTGTGTGTGTGTGTGTATATTTATGTACATGAACATACATATACAGAAATATATGCATATATATATACATACATACATATACAGATATATATTTATACATATAGATATACATACATACATAGATATATATTTATACATATAGATACATGTATATATATATATATACATACAAATATATATATAAACATATATACACATACATACATATACATATACGTGTGTATATATATATATATATATATATATACACATACATACATACATATATACACATACACACACACACATATATATATATACACACACATACATATATACACACATACATATATATATACACACATACATATATATATATATATACACATACATATATATATATATACACACATATATATATATACACATACATATATACACATACATATATATACACATACATATATATACACACACACACACACACATACCTACATATATATCAGCTTTCCTCAAGACCTATGCCTCTGGAGCTTTTAAGGTTCCCAGACATCTCTGATGGAAACATTCAAGGACCTTTACATGACATTTGGAAAGGGTCCATGTATCACATGAGTGAAGGAGTGCTGTCAGGACACATGCATGGTACACAGCAAATTTTGTTTACCTTGTGATGCCATGCTGGGACAAGATACAAGACAGCAAGTTACTCTTTGCAGCCTGAAAGATATTTCATCATCCAGGGAGCAAGAACAGCAGAGTGTGCTGCTTAGGTAGACAAACTTTCAGTATTGTTCTTTTCAGTAGACCACTTTCTGTATCGTTCCTTCAACCACGAAATCTGGTTCCACATATGGATTTGCTGGTGTAGGCTGGAACATTACAACAGTCTTGTCCAGGCCAATGCTGAGTCCAAGTGCCTTCTATGATTCATAAGTATTTGCATGTCATCCACTGTATGAGTGACTAAGTTACAGTTATCTGCATAAAGGAGGTCACAGATAAGAGATTAGAAAACTTTTGAATTGGCAGCAAATCGGTGCAGATTAAAGAGGTGGCCAGAAGATCAATACCTGACATATATTCCCAGAAAACTAACCTTAGCAAAAGCATGATAAATGCAGCAACAAAGTACAAAGAAAAGTGAGTTGGGGCAAGGATGTCACCCTGCTTGACACCATTCTCTACAGGAATGGGTCCTGCCATGCCACCACCAACATAGACCGAAGCCTCCATCCTATCATGAACTTATTTAATTATAGATACAAAGTGATCCGGAGAACTATGTTTGCCAAGTATTTTCCATAACAAGGCCCTATTCACAGTATCAGAGGCCTTAGTTAAATCAATGAATACCTGGACAAAATCCATATTCTGCTCATAGCACTTCTCCTGCATTTGTCTTGCTGTGAAAATCATATCCATTGTCCCTCTACAAGATAGGAAGCCACATTGAGATTCAGATAGGACATCATTTACAAGACACCCATTCAGGCAGGTAAGAATATTTGCCAGAACCTTGCCAACACTGATAGTAGAGCAATACCTCAGTAGTTACCACACATTATTCTGGCATCCTTCCAGTCCTTAGGTATTGCACCATCCCTTCAGACTACACTAAGAAGTTCATGAAGGGACTGTAGGATGTAATCACCACCAAATTGCAAAACCGAAGCACAAATTCCATCCCTTCCAGGTGCCCTACCAAGATTCAATTTATTTACTGCTGTCATTACCTCATCTATTGGGGGCATGGAATTTAAGGAGCCAATGATAGATCTTTGTTGTATATGATCAATCACTGCTTCTTCCACAACTGACTCATGGTTTAGGAGTTCAGAGAAGTGATTTCTGTTGATTTAGTAAATAGAGTCGAAGACTCCTTGGAAAGAAAACAAGCTGATGCTTGCATGAGGTTTACTCCAGTATGGTCTTAGCTCTAATGGCAAAAACAAAGTAAAACATACACATTAGAAAGAGGTAGTGAGTGATGGTGTGAAAGATGGGTAGACTTAGTGAATGAGAAAGACTTAGTGAAAGAAAGAGAGAAAAAGAGTGAAAGAGTAATAAGGAAGAGAAAGAGAAACAATGCTGTGCAGTATTATTGCAAACAAACTAATAATTACGTAAGTAATGTAATATTAAGTAATTAAGATAACAAGATTATTTAAACCAGGACTGATAGCATTTACTGCCAGTCTAATTGTTAAGAAATTTGTTTTATTTATTATGAGGAGAGAGAAAGGTGGGGACCATCATTGACTGGCAAAGTTGTTTAATCCCAGATCAACCCAGATCAATGTGACCTATGATCAAAGCTTTCTCACACAACAGCCATATCATCTTTCTTCCATGGCTGTATATTTAGAATTACATCATGTGTTCTTTATTTTTTCCATTTTCAGTGCATAATATGAGCAAGTTTTGACTGTTGCTTCTAGCAGGTTGAATACCATATAGAAGTACCCTCAAAGTTGATGCGAATGACTGCAGTCCTTCAAGTGATGAAAATAATGTTGATTTTCTTTCATCAAGAACTGCAATAAACACATAGCTTAAGCTCCTGTAGGATCAACCCTTTACGGTAAATATGAAGAAAGAGGGGTGTTCCAGAGGAATGCATGTTTGAGGGAGAATAAATTAGGTGAAAGCTTGCTGCAAGATATGGTAGATTAGTAACACACAGTACAGATCATAGAGTGAAGGAGAAGCTAGATCAAAGGGACCAATGGATTTTTTTTATTTCCCAACACTTACTCATGATAATAATCTGTTTTTATTATCATCATTGTTTAACATCCATCTTCCATGCAAGCATGGCTGTGTGGTAACAAGCTTGCTTCCTAACACATGGTTCCAAGTTCAGTCCCAGTGTGGTACCTTGGGTAAGTGTCTTCTGTTATAGCCTCAGGCCAATGAAAGCCTTGTGAGTGGATTTGGTAGATGGAAACTGAAAGAAGCCTGTCTTATGTATTTACATATATGCATGTATATATCATTACGTGTGTATCTTTGTGTTTGTCCCCCACCACTACTTGACAACCAGGGTTGGTGTGTTTACATCCAGGTTACTTAGCAGTTCCGTTGAAATTTTGAATGTGGCTGAGGGATTGAAATGAAAAATAACACATTTATTTCCAGATGTTTTCTCAGATGAACTGGGCTGCTGCATGAAAACAAAGGCAAAAATTGTAGTAAAACAAAGTGCAACACCTGTATTTAAGTCAAAATGTAATATACCATTTGTAGTGCTAGAACAGGTAAATAAGAAACTTGAAACTTCTGTGTCTTTTTCTGCAGTTAGACCCTGAGTAAATATCAGGCACTTGAATATGTCTGGTATTAACTCATCCAGTTTGAACTTTTCACATTCTGTGTCAACTCCACCAACATATGTGATGTAGTCCTCCTTGTTCTTTTCTAGGTCAAACATTTCCAGCATGTACTGAACAAGCTTTTCTCGCTGAAAATTTTACACAATATGTTTATGATATTTCTAAAGTTTATGTCAAGTTTTTTTGGGGAGTATGTAATTGCTGCAACACTCATATTTTTCTGCCGCAAGTTTTCTTAGGATTAGACACGCTTTCATATCATCATCCCAATCTTTGCACTCTTTAATGAAGATCTGTTCATATCTTCTATAGTACACCTTGACGGTAGCTCCTTTCTCTGGTTCATACTTAAATTCCATTATTGAGTTTGCAACATAATCTGGTGAGAACATCTTTTCAGCATTTTTGGATGACTTACTTTTCAGTAATTGCAGCATTTGTTGTTGTTCAATTCAATTCAATTTCTATTGGCCCAAAAAGCAAAAGCAAGGCCATGTATGGGGACAGGGAGTTATGTACAGGGAAGATGATCATATAAAGAGTTCAGGCCATTTCTGGTCAAGAGAGACTTTGAACCGAGCGGTCGTCGGCACCTTCACTATCACTGTAATAGTTATTGTTGTTGTTCATGCAGTAGTAATTGTTGTTGTTTTTGCAGCTGCTGTTGTTGTTCCTGTAGTTGTTGTCATTGTTTCTGCAGCTGTTGTTGTTGTTGCTGTTTTTGCAACTCAGGTGAACTGGCCAACAAATCTTCCATAATTTTACACTTTTGTATACCATAAAATTCGCACAAAAAACTTTTATGAGCTTCATAACTCCTTGTGAGTTTGTTAATTCTTCATTGATAAACAACAAATGTCGCCCTTTTCAAGCCTAGCCAGGCTCATGGGCCCAGTTTCCCGGTTTCTGTGGCATATGTGTTCCCCTCCTCCAGCTGGATGGGACGCCAGTCCATCGCAGCGTTACTCAAGAAACAGGAAGAGAGAGTGAGAGAAAGTTGTGGCGAAAGAGTACAACAGGGGTCACCACCACCCCCTACCAGAGCCTTGTGGAGCTTTCGGGTGTTTTCGCTCAATAAACACACACAACGCCCAGTCTGGGAATCGAAACTGCAATCCTCCGACCGCGAGTCCGCTGCCTAACCACTGGGCTATTGCGCCTCCACTAATCCTTCATTACCACTGTTGTAATCCAACATCAGACTGTTATAACGTCCACTCTGGTATAGCAGTATAGTTAGTTGGACAAGTAAGACATGACTATCTATGACTGACAACCCCTGACTTTTCAACGTCCACAGTATTTGTAACGACTGGCACATTACCACTTGTCACATGGGACGGGTATTCCCTTATTATAATTATTACCCTCATAACAATCATGTGAATGCTTTCTTTGCCCTTGCTTTATTAAATTATTTATCCAACACCAAAAAATGTTATTGTCCCACACATAAGACAAACTGAAAAGTAAAGAGTAAGTGGGACATCTATGAGAAATTAAGGTGAAGGGAAATAACTTCTTCAGACAACTATCATACAATTCATTGATTACAAACACATATACAAGACCACACACGAAGAGGAAATGTGAGTAAAGTTTATCAAACCAACTTCGATATATGACTGGTATTTTATTTGATTAACATTGGAGGTAAGAAAAGTGGATCTTTTTGGTTTGAACAGCAGTTTTTAACATAATTTCTAGGTAACTAAAAAATTTTAAACTTCGTATACTGGTAGAATGTGTTTATAAAATATCTTTTTCTCTTGGCTTTATTGAGAAAATTCTATAGTTTGTAAGATATTTGTTGTTTTTTTTCTTCAATTTCTGCAATTTCAACCAATCAATGACGTCTATTGAGGTAAAAAAACAACATTCTGTGCCGTATGAATATGTCCCTCGTTTAAGAAACAGATTGGGTTTATTTACATTTGTGAAGAAAAAAAAGATACCCTTCCCCCACTCCTAACCCTAAAAGAGATTGAAATGCAATAGATCGATTCTAGGGTCATAATTATGGGTGACAATTTCATATAACACCGCTAGAAAAAACTGCTGTTCAAACCGAAATGATCCAGAAATGTAAATGTTGCTCTTCATGGGATTTATTGACTTCTAACTTAAGTAGAAGGTCACACATGTTGAAGAGGGATTTAGCTACATTAACTGACTGCCTTGTACTTGTGGCGACATTCACCCTGGGTGGGTTGAGTCGGCTTCTTCTACCACCCTCGAGGCATCTCGAACCATGGCAGCCCACGCATGACAGTCCTGCATCAGTTCACTGGAGATAGCGTGCCAGTCACGGTTCCATCGGCGCAGGCCGACCACCTGTGGTCCGTGAGCAGAGAGATCCTCCTTGATTTTTGTAACCCAGGTCTTCAGCTGCCCGCCCGCGCGTTTCCGCCAGTTGGGAAGTGGAGATGGGAGGACATCATGGCTCAGTTCAACCACCGGAGTGCCCCCACCACCACCACCGGACTGTCTCCCCCCCACCAGACTGCCCCCACCACCGGACTGCCTCACCCCCAATCTCCAAATACTCTACTGGAAATTATATTAAACAGCTCATATACTGCAAGGAGATGTGAGTTGTTATGTTTCAGGTAGGGCTCTTTTGTACCACAAGATAAGTGACCTGGTGCTTCAGACAAGACAGAGTCCTTCTGATCTGTCAGGAGAGGTTAATTTTGATTATTCAGACAGAGCAGAATCCTCCTGTGCCATGAGGAGAGCAGTCAGGCAAGATTGGTGAGACAAATGTTTTCTCAAATGGAACCATATAGAAAATTTGTAATGTGATGACAATGCCAAAACTGTTACACATGTATCATACCATAGAAGTGTAATATGGTAGCAAGGCAGTGATGATTTTAGATTATCAGTTGGGGGTGTTTACAAGAACAAGTGGTTTATGCAAAATCTTTCTTCAAATATTTAGGAATTTTATGAATTTGGCTGTTTTACTTACTACTGGAGACCTGTAAGTAATCTCCTCAGATTTTAGGCTATATTTCTTTAATATGTGGAGGCGCAATGGCCCAGTGGTTAGGGCAACGAACTCGCGGTTGTAGGATCACGGTTTCGATTCCCAGACCGGGCGTTGTGAGTGTTTATTGAGTGAAAACATCTAAAGCTCCACATGAGGCTCTGGCAGGGGGTGGTTGCGATCCCTGCTGTACTCTTTTGCCACAACTTTCTTCTGTTGGCCTGCTCGCTTAGCCAGCAGGTGGCGTCATTTGAAGGCTAAAACAATGCGAAGCGCATTGTGACCAGCGATGTGTAGCAACATCTGATAGCCTGGTCGGTCACGGTGATCACGTGATTTCTTTAATATAGTATTGACTGGAGGAGATACAGTGATGCCGACTTCAATTAAGTGGTGGTGGTAATTATATCAAAGATTGGTAGTAATATCTGGGGCAATGATGTAATGTCAATGGCTTTAGTCGTCACAGTGAGTACTGTTGTGATGGTGGAAGATGAAGTGGTGATAGTGAACTGAAGGGGTGGGGGGTATTGCAAAATGTAGTATTACTAGTTTTCTACTGTACCATGGCTCAAATACTGAAGAACTTTTTCATACCACTTAGTATCTCGCATGTCATCATGTAGTGTGGGGAGGGAGAGACTGACTCAAGAGTGGACACTGACAAGTAGAGTAAGAGAGTGACGCCTCTCACCTCATTATGAACAAATAAAGAATTATATATGCGTATGTCAGAACATGCAAATGACTAATTGATGGACACACACAATATGTATGTACGCTATCTCATAAAAATGGAAGATTGAATCTGATTTGTTACTTACATTCATCATCATCATCATCAGCGTTTAGCATCCGCTTTCCATGCTAGCATGGGTTGGACGGTTCAACTGGGGTCTGGGAAGCCAGAAGGCTGCACCAGGCCCAGTCTGATCTGGCAATGTTTCTATGGCTGGATGCCCTTCCTAACACCAACCACTCCATGAGTGTAGTGGGTGTTTTTTATGTGCCACCGGCACAGGTGCCAGACGAGGCTGGCAAACGGCCACAATTGGATGGTGCTTTTTACGCCAAGAAGCTTGCTTCTTAACCATGAAGCTTTCGGTTCAGTCCCACTGTGTGACACCTTGGGCAAGTGTCTTTTACTATAGACTCAGGTCAACCAAAGCCTTGTGAGCAGATGTGGTAGCTGGAAGCCGAAAGGAGCCCATCATATACACAGGCACACACTGTGTGTGTGAGAGAGTGTGTTTGTGTACCTTTGTATCGATAATGTGTGATGACTGTAAATGGACATCACTGTGGTACTAGTTATGTTGTTCATAAGAAGTCTTCCATGAAAAATATGTCTGGCCAAGAGAAATATTACTTTGAGTGGAAGCAGGTAACAGTTGACAACAAGAAAGGTTTCTGGCTGTAGATAATCTGCTTCAATGAATTCCATCTGACTCATGTAAGCATAGAAAAGTTGATGTTAAATACTAAGATGATGACACATACCACATTCTTTTACAATTTTCGGTTGCTCAAACACTACTTTGAAAGGTTTAGTTTATTAAATAGGTCCCAGTACTTCAATTTTTGAAAACACAAGATACAGAGACAAGTACAAAGATATGCATACATGCACAGCCGTAGGAGTGGCTGTGTGGTAAGTAGCTTGCTTACGAACCACATGGTTCCGGGTTCAGTCCCACTGCGTGGCACCTTAGGCAAGTGTCTTCTACTACAGCCTCGGGCCGACCAAAGCCTTGTGAGTGGATTTGGTAGGCGGAAACTGAAAGAAGCCCGTCATATATATGTATATATATATATGTATGTATGTGTGTATATGTTTGTGTGTCTGCGTTTGTCCCCCACAACATCGCTTGACAACCGATGCTGGTGTGTTTATGCCCCCGTAACTTAGCGGTTCGGCAAAGAGACCAACAGAATAAATACTAGGCTTACAAAGAATAAGTCCTGGGGTCGATTTGCTCGATTAAAGGCGGTGCTCCAGCATGGCCACAGTCAAATGACTGAAACAAGTGAAAGAGTAAAGAGTATATATGTAATGGGTTTCTGCACAATTTTTGTCTACAAATTAATTCACAGCCCAAGATTATGATAGAAGATACTTGGGTCAAGATGCCACACAGTGGAATTGCACCCAATATTTCAGTTTCCTATAGGCTTTCTTAATGCATAAAGACATCAATATTGGAATATACCACTACATATGTGTATGTGTGTAATGTCAAATGTAGAAATGTGATCGTGTCGTTACAGATTAATATATGTGCATGTTTAGTACACACAAACACACGGAATATATATTAGGAACAAAAGCAGTGCATTATTATTTTCGATAAATAGTACCCTCCCCTTGAACTGGTAATCACTATGCAAAACAAATTAACATAGACCCATACATACACGTGAGTGTACCTGTGTGTGCGTGTGTGTGTGTGTCCTGTCATGACTCCATGTCGAAAAACCATTCTCCGGGACATTTTTGAAAAGGGAGAAGCAATAAAGGAAAAATGCCCGTCTAACATTCCCAAAGACAGGTGTCCAAATGTACATAAATATCGTTATATATATATATATTTATTGGTAAAAACGATAAGATAACAAAAGAAAGAAAGAGACCTCAATATTATATAAACAGAGGAAATTTATCTGTAAAATAATATGTTACAATTATTCAATAGCCAAGATAAATAGATGGCCGGATAACCGAAGAGATGGCGTTGTGGATTTCCACCTCGGCATCCGAAACTCAGAGTTTTATCTTGGCTACCGAATAATTGTCACATATTATTTTACAGATATATATATATATATATATATATATATATATATGTACGTGTGTGTATATGTTTGTGTGTTTGTGTTTGCCCCCCCCCCCCTCCAACATCGCTTGACGACCGATGCTGGTGTGTTTACGTCCACGTAACTTGACGGTTCGGCAAAAGTGACCGATAGAATAAGTACTAAGCCTACAAAGAATAAGTCCCGGGGTCGATTTGCTCGACTAAAGGCGGTGCTCCAGCATGACAACAGTCAAATGACTGAAACAGGTAAAATAGTAAATAGTAATAGTAGTAGTTTGGATCATTATCAGCAAAAACCTGCAGTCCTTCCTCGATAAGCGCCATATATGTATATATATATATATGTGTGTTTGTGTGTCTGTGTTTGTCCCTCTAGCATTGCTTGACAACCGATGCTGGTGTGTTTACGTCCCCGTCACCTAGCGGTTCGGCAAAAGAGACCGATAGAATAAATACTGGGCTTACAAAGAATAGTCCCGGGGTCGATTTGCTCGACTAAAGGCGGTGCTCCAGCATGGCCACAGTCAAATGACTGAAACCAGTAAAAGAGTATGTATATGCAGGTGTAAGACTATGTACGTACACACACCTTTATCGATTCTGGATCCTGGATAAACAGAAATACTTTAGACACATGTAGAGCAATACAAATCAGTGTATACAAACATGTACATACACCTGCTTCCGTACACATACTTGCAGACACAATAATTTTCTCTCTCTCTCTCTCCAGATTCTACATCATCCCGTCACATACACATTTAACGAAAACTCATCAAGTTCCCTGCAGAATTTTAGCTAACACCTACGACTGCCGATTTCCTGGAACTCATTTTTTTTTTCTTTCTTCTTTAACCATACATACACACACGAAATCACACACACACACATATATATATATATATATATATATATATATATAATATATATATATATATATATATATATACACTTTCCTATATACTATGTTCCAATGGAATGACTGAAAGGAAGGAAGGTATTTTTTTTTTACCTAGTTTCAATGAGTTTAGAAGGGGTAGGGTGTTCGAATTTATTATTTTAGGAATTTTTTTTTCCTTCTCTATAAATTCAATCAGGAATAAGGGATATTACATTCATGACCTCTACTAGTCTTTCCTTCCAAATTAGCAGGATTGCTGCGACCGACCGATGTTCAATTTAAAAATGCGGGTGGGTGTGGGATTAGGAATTTCAAAGGGCTGCCGTCTACGGAAGAGATGGGTACAATCATTAGAGTGGAGTGGGGTGGTATTAGTGATGGGTTGTGTCATTGAAGAGGAATGCAAGTGGTAGTGGTGGTGATGAGGAAGTGAATCAACAGACTAAAGAACGATTGATCACTGAAAGATGAAATAGTAAACAGATATGCAAAGTGAACAAACAGGTTTGCAAATAATATAACGAACAAATCTACAAAATAATGAAGTGAGTGCATTTACAAACGGATAAATTAGTTATTATAAACGAAGAAATATAAACAGCATAAAACTGCTTCACACCTCCAAAAGATAAACAATATAAAACAACAGAAATACAACAAACGCAATGTATTGTTTTGGCAGTAAAAATAATCAAATATGAAATGCATTCAAAAGAGAAAGAAGAATGAAGATAAGATTGTAAGGAATTAGAGGAAAATGATAATTAGTGAGATAAAAAAAAAGAAGCAGGTGTGGTGCGTCCACTGAAAGACTAACCCATTGTATTGGAATCGGGTGTTTGTAACAGTGCACATGTTCTAGGGTGCTGTAAAGTGGCAGTAGGTAAGGGGTCTGAGAGAGGGCAGCAGCCTGGTAGAACTGCTCCTCGTCACCACTGTAACACTGTGATCTCGTCTCAAGGGCACGCCGGCCACGCTGGGACCTCTTCACCGCGGACGGTGTCGTCTCCTCCACCGAGACATCCATCTTGAGTGAATCATCCAAGTGCAAGGAGCCAAAGACGACGACGACGATAATAACGGGAGCAAGATGTAGCGGCAACGGAACCGCAGCAGCAGCAGCAGCAGCAGTTGCTGAAATGGTTGGAGTGGGAGTAGACAACAGACAGTAATAGATAACGGTAGTAGGTAGGAGGGGTTGGAAAAATAATAATAATAAAGAGGCGAGGGAAGAGAGAAGTCGAAAGAGGCGGTAGGCGATAGTAGAGAGAGGGGCGGGAGGTACAGAAAGTGAAAGAGATAATAGAGATGTAGTGGAAAGTGAAAGAGAGAGTAAGGAGACGGGATAAGGAGGAAGCGGGAGAAGACGAGGAGGAGGTGACAAAGCGAAGAAAGTGAAAGAGAGGAAAAGAGAGAGTGGACAAGAGGGACAGGAGGAGGAGGAGGAAGAGAGAAACAAAACAAGAAGCAGATGGAGGTGGTGTGGAAGTGAAGTATGGACAACGCTAGGGATAACACAGGAAATTGTGGTCAAGCTATCAACTAGAAACAGTAGCCAAACCTCCTTCAAACGGATAGGAACTACACTGAATAATGCAATTCGCTATATATATATATATATATATAAAATATACACACACGCGCGCGCCAAGGGGGGATGGTTACACCTTTGATCATTTGCATGCTGAATCAGGGCTAAGACGGGGGTTAAACAACGGAGGAACTAATGAATACATGGGCATTTCCATTTAAAACACATAAAGAGATACATGTACACACATCAGCCTTCACATACGCATACTAACGGTAAAACATATACGAAACGACAAACGCAAAAATTACGACAGGTAAATACAGAAGATACACAACACGTGTGAATGTCTGTTGTGTTTGCGTAAAATACGTAAGAAAAAACTTTCATACACACACGCAGACACAACATATTCACAGACACACTGCACTTATAGATTGAGTGAAGTTGTAATTTCCACGAAGTGGAGTGGTGCTTCGAGTGTTCCTGATCATGTGAAGCGAGCTTATGGAAACATTAAGGTATGGGGGTGGAGCTTACAGAGCGAGGTGAGGTATTCTATCCGTCTGGAATAGAACGTACCGGATCTTTTCGGTTTGAACGGCAGTTTTTCTAGCGGTGTCATATGAAATTGTCACCCATAATTATGACCCTAGTATCGATCTATTGCATTTCAATCTGTTTTAGGGTTAGGGGTGGGGGGAAGGGTCTTTTTTTTCTTCAGAAATGTAAATAAACCCAATCTGTTTCTTAAACGTGGGACATATTCATACGGCACAGAATGTTTTTCACCTCAATAGACGTCATTGATTGGTTGAAATTGCAGAAATCGAAGTAAAAAAACAACAAATATCTTACAAACTATAGAATTTTCTCAATAAAGCCAAGAGAAAAAGATGTTTTATAAACACATTCTACCAGTATACGAAGTTTAAAAGTGTTTAGTTACGTGGAAATTATTTTAAAAAACTGCCGTTCAAACCGAAAAGATCCGAGTGTTCCTGATCATATGAAGTGAGCTTATGGAAACATTAAGGTATGGGGTGGATCTTACAGAGTGAGGTATTCTATCCGTCTGGAATAGAATATACCTTCTTATATCGTTGCATACGTGTGTGTGTGTATGTGTATACATATTAGCCGAATATTGTGTTGTTGGTGGATAATTCTCACAATATTGCTATGTGGGCGTGCTATTTCGAAAGTCCTTGGCAGACCTTCGGAATAGCACACCTGTATAAGTTGGATTTTCTCCGCTTTGACGGGGATTTTTCAGATTTGTTTGTTTGTTTTTTTATTTTATTTATTTATTTATTTTTTATATCAAAACCTTGCAAATTTTGAAAATTATAGAATTTTCTCAAACCTCACTCAGTAATGATTTTGGCCAATGGTTTTTTCGGAAAAAAGATTTGGAAATCAGTAAACACCATTACAACCTCAACTTCATTTTCAAAACAGAAAATAAAACGTAATTAAAAGCAATTGTGAGATGAAGCCAAGAGAAAATGATGTTTTATAAACACATTCCACCAGTATACGAAGTTAAAAAATTTTTAGTTACCTAGAAATTATGTTAAAAACTGCCGTTCAAACCGAAAAGATCCCATTTTTCATTAAAAAATAAATCTTAAAATTTCGGCTTTTTCGGTTTTTTTCTCCTTTTTTTTTTACGAAATACGGACAGTCCGAATCTGCAATATCTTTCCGTTTACAATTTTCAGACGAAAAAGTGATTTAAGGGCGATTTAGCTGTTGTATCTAGCGCATCTCACGCCCACCAGGTACCTTCCTCGTTTCTTTGTCACTCTGACAATTATTGATGTTTTTGAATATTTTTCTCTCCATAAACACAGTCTGATGAAGTGGTCCATTGCTGGGACACCATAAAAAAAATTTGAGTTATTTCTCAGAGGAAATTATATTTTTTCTTATTATTTACGAACAACTTTTTCGGTAAAAATAAACCTCTGTATCTGGTTTTGTTGACATGAAGAAAGCCTTTGATAGGGTCTCCCGCTCCCTTATCTGGTGGGCTAGGTATAGATGAGTGGTTAGTGTGAGCGGTACAAGCAATGTACAGGAATGCTGTTAGTAAGGTGAGAGTCGCCAATGAGTATAGCATGAAGCTTAGTGTACAAGTAGGAGTCCACCAAGGTTCAGTTCTTAGCCTCCTCTTATTTATCATGGCCATCCAAGTTAAATCTGAGGAATTTAAGATTGGCTACCCCTGGGAGATCCTCTTTGCTGATGACATTGCTCTAATCGCTGAATTACTACCAGAACAAGAGGAAAAATTTAGGACATGGAAACCTGGACTGGAATCAAAGAGCCTCATAGTTAATTTAGCAAAGACTGAAGTCATAATAAGTAGGAAAATAGACAAATCACAGATCCCTCAAGGAGATGGCCCAACTCAATATGTAGAAAAGGTGTTGAGAAATTTCATACAGTGTACCCAGTGCAAGCTATGGACACATAAGAGGTGCAGTGGTATCACTTGAAGACTATCAGAGAAAGTAGTCTTTACATGTGACAGATATGCAGGTACATCAAACACCAGGAATATACAAAAAATAGACTCCCTCAAATGTCAAGGGGTATCCTTAAAAGTAATTAACAGTATTTGTTACTTAGGTGACCAAGTTAGTAGTGGGGGAGGTTGTTCAAAAAGCATAGCTTCTAGAATAAGAATAAGCTGGGTAAAGTTCGGGGAACTACTACTTCTGTTAATAATGAAGGGCCTCTCCATCAGAGTCAGATTGCATGATGCCTGTGTATGAACAGTGACACTACATGGCAGTGAGACATGGGCTGAAGATTTGTGAAGGCTTGAAAGAAACGAAGTCAGTATGCTCCACTGGGTAGGTAATGTCAGTGTGCATATGTGACAGAGTGTAAGTTATTTGAGAGAAAAACTGGGTACACGAGGTATCAGATGTAGCATGCAAGAGAGAAGACTGCACTGGTATTGTCTTGTAATGCATATGAATGAAGACAGTTACATCAAGAGGGAGCATGTGGTAGGGGTAGACCCAGGAAGATATGGGATGGTGTGATGAGGAAGGATCTACAGATGTTGGGATGCACAGGGAGGATGACAGGGAAATGAAACTCCAGGCAGTTTGCTGTGCTTGAAAAGACCCATCAAGGTAAGTAAAAGTGTGGTTGTTCTTGCATACAACTGCATCCCTTTCCAGCTGAGCATTGCTAACTTGTGGGTTCATGGGTACTGGTGCCACATAAAATGAACCCGCTCCAGTGCTGTGTAAAAGCACCAAGTACATTCTGTAAAGTGGTTGGCATTAGGAAAGGCATGCAGCCATAGAAACCAAGCTTAAAACGAACATGAAACCTGGGCAGCTCTTCAGCTGGCCAACTCCTGTCAAGCCTTCCAGCCCATACCAGTATGGAAAACAAACATTGTATATATAAAAGGGGTGAGGACCAAAATCCTTCAAAGAGATATCAAACATCCAAGTCCACTGAGATGATTTGAAAACATAATACCTAATAATCTAACAGTATATCTTTTCTACTCCTCTGAGATTTGCCTAAGGCAATGATTTAATTATTGTAATTTAATCCTTTAGGATAAACTGAAACAGCTGTAAGAGAATATGTCGTGTTTTTGTAGATAAATTATATTAATGCTACGTTTCCATTTTCTAAATATTCTTTTGAATACTTATAAACCAAGATTTATATTTAGACCTATTATTTTATGAATATTATTATTCACAAAAAATACTAGTCAACGAACCAGTAATTAATTGGATATTACTATCCCTTAATGAGACTATTTTAACCTCTGACTGAATACACACACACACACATGTATATAAATGATATAGATATATTAAAATGTTTTTATATATATATATATAGTGGAGGCGCGTGTCTTAGTGGTTAGGGTGCCATCACCATGATCGTAAGATTGTGGTTTCGATTCCTGGACCGGGCGACTAGTTGTGCTCTTGAGCAAAACACTTCATTTCACGTTGCTCCAGTCCACTCAGCTGGCAAAAATGAGTAACGCTGTGATGGACTGGTGTCCCATCCAGCTGGGGAACACATACGCCATAGAAACCGGGAAACTGGGCGCATGAGCCTGGCTAGGCTTTAAAAGGGCGCATTTATTTATTATACACACACACACACATTTATATAAATTATAATGAAAAGGGTTCTTAGTCTAAAGTAACTTCTTGCCTCTAAAATCTCAAATGTAAGATCTCTTCCCTGAAGACAGAGGCTCATCTCACCCTCTGATGGAATCCATCTACAAACATTATTATGGACCACCAAGCCTCCAGAAACTATTGTTGGATTTGTAATACTTTTCCTCAACCCCTTCAATTCTCTATATCATTGGTATTCTGTGTAAGTCAGGCCCTTTTATCATCATCATCATCGTTTAACATCCACTTTCCATGCTAGCATGGGTTGGACGGTTCAACTGGGGTCTGGGAAGCCAGAAGGCTGCACCAGGCCCAGTCTGATCTGGCAGTGTTTCTACAGCTGGATGCCCTTCCTAATGCCAACCACTCCGTGAGTGTAGTGGGTGCTTTTTACGAGTCTGGCAAACGGCCACGATCAAATGATGCTTTTTTATGTGCCACCGTATAAAGCACCATCCGATCATGGCCGTTTTTATATACGTATATACATTTTTGGTATTTCATGTATTTAATATAATTTATTGATCTGTGTAACTTGTTTATCCCTACATTTACTTCTGTACCCCCTCAAGTTTAAACCTCTTGAGCACCACTAAGTGTATTCTATATGGAGAATATCTGGATCTAATCTATGAACTAAACACCTTTTGCTCACCCAAGTGCTACTTATTAATTACACTCATGGACAACGAAAAACCTGGCTGATGACAGTCAAGGCTGATCTGGAACCCAACCTAGGCCCCCATATCTACGGCATTCGCCACTGGAATAAGGAGTGGTTGGAGATCACGCGGTCATTAGCCTCAAATCGCCAGGCCTGGTCGGTGTTTGTGAGAGATGCAGCATTGAGGATGAATGAAGCCAGCTCAACCCACCCTGGGTGAATGCTGTCAAGTTAAGTCAAGTCAGTCTCATGTACAAGCAATTCTTGGTCACATCTACAAAGAATATCCCAATCACAGATAGGGATCTCTACATAGAACTTTTAATACAGAAAACTAAGGACTTTTATGTTTATATGTTCTTCGTTTACCATTTGGTTGTCTTTATATTTATTCTGTAGCTGATATATTCCCCAAGATATAATATATTGACCTAATGCGTTGTGAGTGACATATATGTGTTTTTCATTTAAAACTAATTTCTTTCATACTTGTAGTTGGTAAAATGACAAGTGTCGTCAAATACATTTTGAGGAGAATTGTCAAAGCACCAATTCCAAAGATATTTTCGTTTGATTCTCGTTTAATTTACTAAATTCAATTGACATTACATATAAATACAGGGGAGTAACCTCCCTTCGTTAATTAAGACAGGCGCAAGAAAACATGAGTAAGGAGGTCAATTCTAAATTTTGGTCTAAAAGTTATCTGTCCCAAAGAGATGACAAGAATTAAATTTCTTATCTATTTCATTTTAACTAATCTAAAGGAAGTATTCGATTTATGACTTAAGGTCATTGTGGAGGAAAGCAACGTCTTGTATCATTACAGCAAAGGGATGAAGTCGATTACATCGACCCCAGTGCGTAACTGGTACTTATTTAATCATCCCCGAAAAAGCAAAGTCGACCGCAACGGAATTTGAATTCAGAACGTAACGGCAGACGAAATATCTATTTCTTTACTACTCACAAGGAGCTATACACAGAGGGGACAAACAAGGACAGACAAACGGATTAAGTCGATTACATCGACCCCAGTACGCAACTGGTACTTAATTTATCGACCCTGAAAGGATGAAAGGCAAAGTCGACCACGGCGGAATTTGAACTCACAACGTAAAGACAGGCGAAATACCTATTTCTTTACTACCCACAAGGGGCTAAACACAGAGGGGACATACAAGGACAGACATAGGTATTAAGTCGATTATATTTACTCCAGTGCGTAACTGGTACTTAATTTATCGACCCCGAAAGCATGAAAGGCAAAGTCGACCTCGGCAGAATTTGAACTCAGAACATAACGGCAGACGAAATACGGCTACGCATTTCGCCCGGCATGCTAACGTTTCTGCCAGCTCGCCGCTTTCACTGTTTTTAAAAGTATTGATTATAATAGACTAGATAAACTGCGAATATATCCCAGAAAAGCAGTCGAGTTTCGATGATTATCCATTATTTGTTTTCGTTTTTTTTTTTATGACTGAGAATTAGTGAATTAGGTAAGACAAACTGAAATATTATGTAAGACAGCAGAAATATTATGCCTGATTCATGAATCATCTTCGAAACTTTGCAATAAGAAACGGTGAAGAAATAATTCTAAAAATTTATGAATTACACACGATAAAGGGAAACAATTACGAAAAAATGACCCATTTAATATTTCGTGATTCAACACTTGATAATTACGAAAATAGTCGAGTTACGTCCCTTGCACGGTTGTATCCTATTTTAATGTTATTTCCAGATGGATTTAACCACACACATCTTACTAATTTGGAATTTTAGAATAAATTCGACCGTATTGGGTTAATTGATGCTGTGGTGTAGTCTTAGCTTCACATAAACTTCTAAAAAGACAGGGTTTCATCTGAACTGCATTCAGAAGATAAAAGTCTTTTTAAAAATTTTTTTTCAAAATATTTTACAATGATTGAGAAATTATTTTAAATTGTATGTTCTCGTTCTCTGACTAAATATATCAGTAATTAAATAAATCTGAACCTACGCAGGCGTATGCGTTACGAATATGTTGCGAACTCTAGAGATCGATCACTGCATCATAAAACCTTTGTTTTCGTACTTAATATATTTTCCGGTACAGTCAACGTGGTGCAGCACATTAATTGCAAAACTGCACCAACAGGAAAAGTTGAGTGTAAATGAAACTGCACCACACACACACACACACGCCCGTCACTACTGATTTATGTGAGTCAGGATGATGGCATTGGAAGGGGTGGGAGTGATAGCGTAGGTGGCAGGTGGTTAGCCTTTTATTGCCTCTCCATCTGAATGAAGAAATTTCTGTTCGTTTTTGCTTGCATGCGTGCTGTCCGCACGTGCGTATGCGCATACGCACAACTGCACGTATCTTAACAAGAGAGATCTATTTATAGACGTTTATAATCAAATAGTAATTGCTCTGAAAATTAGTTGATCCCAAACTCACTACAAATGGTATGTCCTCTATTGTTATTGAAAGGGCTCTGGGATCTTTTCGGTTTGAACGGCAGTTTTTTCTAGCGGTGTCATATGAAATTGTCACCCATAACTATGACCCTAGTATCGATTTATTGCATTTCAATCTGATTTAGGGTTAGGGGTGGGGGGAAAGGTATCTTTTTTTCTTCACAAATGTAAATAAACCCAATCTGTTTCTTAAACGTAGGACATATTCATACGGCACAGAATGTTTTCACCTCAATGGGCGTCATTGATTGGTTGAAATTGCAGAAATTGAAAAAAAAAAACAACAAATATCTTACAAACCATAGAATTTTCTCAATAAAGCCAAGAGAAAAAGATGTTTTATAAACACATTCTACCAGTATACGACGTTTAAAAGTGTTTAGTTACATACTCTTTTACTTCTTTCAGTCATTTTGACTGCAGCAAATCGACCCCAGGACTTATTCTTTGTAAGCCCAGTACTTATTCTATCGGTCTCTTTTGCCGAACCGCTAAGTGACGGGGACGTAAACACACCAGCATCGGTTGTCAAGCAATGCTAGGGGGACAAACACAGACACACAAACACATACACACACATACATATATATATATATATACATATATACGACAGGCTTCTTTCAGTTTCCATCTACCAAATCCACTCACAAGGCATTGGTCGGCCCGAAGCTATAGCAGAAAACACTTGCCCAAGATGCCACGCAGTGGGACTGAACCCGGAACCATGTGGTTGGTTAGCAAGCTACTTACCACACAGCCACTCCTGCGCCTATAAAAGAATGCTTACAGCACCTAGGTTTCCCAAGCGGTCACCCATCTAAGTACTAACTAGGCTCGATTTTGCTTAACTTCAGACGAAAACCAGTGCTTTCAATGTGATATGGCCGTAAGCCATGGAAATTATTTTTAAAAACTGCCGTTCAAACCGAAAAGATCCGGGCTCTGTCCTAAAGGCATTACAATAAATACATCTCCCACACACTCTGTGCATGTGTGTGTATACACACATACACGCCACAGAGAAAAATTACAAAAAAAGAAGAAAATGACATGACAGTCTTTTATTAATGGGATCACCTCAAAAATATGAAACTCTATTGTCTCCAACAACCCTTATCCCTTTCTATTATAGGCACAAGGCTCGAAATTTGGGGGAGGAGGATAGTTGATTACATCGACCCCAGTACTCAACTGGTTCTTATTTCATCGACCCTGAAAGGATGAAAGGCAAATTTGAACTCAGAACGTGAAGACAGACGAAATACCTATTTATTTACTACCCACAAGGGGCTACACACAGAGGGGACAAACAAGGACAGACAAACGGATTAAGTCGATTACATCGACCCCAGTGCATAACTGGTACTTATTTCATCGACTCTGAAAGGATGAAAGGCAAAGTTGACCTCGGCGGAATTTGAACTCAGAACGTAGCGGCATACGAAATACTGCTAAGCATTTCGTCCAGTGTGCTACCGATTCTGCCAGCTTGCCGCCTTTCCAACAACCCGTATCATTAATCAGATTCTCTCCGATGGAGTCATACCTAAAGATTGGTGTAGCATGGTTATTTCAACTGCTACAAAAGCAAAGGTGATGCCTTAGACAGAAATAATTTCAGAGGCATCAAATTGCTGGACCAGGTGATTAAAGTTACCAAAAAAGTCACAGCTCAATTAATTAGGAAGGGAGTTAGTCTCAATGAGATGCAGTGCAAGGAAGAAGCATTGGTGGTTTTGTGCAAGGAAGAAGCACCACCAATGCTATCTTCTTAATGAGGTAACTGCAGGAGAAATACTTGGCCAAAAATGAACCTCTGTATTTGACTTTTGACATGGAGAAAGCCTTTGACAGGGTTCCCTGATCCCTTATCTGGTGGACAATACGGATGCTAGGTACAGATGAGTGGTTAGTGAGAGCTGTACAAGCGAGGTACAGAGATGCTATAAGTAAGGTGAGAGTCACTAATGAGTATAGCAAGGAGTGGTTGGCATTAGGAAGGGCATCCATCTGTAGAAACTTTGCCAGATCTGATTGGAGCCTGGTGCAGCCATCTAGCTCGCCAGCCCTCAGTCAAACTATCTAACCCAAAACAGTATGGAAAGTGGACGTTAAAGGATGATCATGATACAGACACACACATATACATAAACATATACATACACACACATATGCATAATTATACACATGCACATATGCATAAGCATACACACACACACACACACACATATATATATATACATACACACATATACATACACATGCATATATACATACACACATATACACACATGCATATATATACACACACACACGCATATATACATACACACATATACATACATATACATACACACACATATACATACACACACACATACACACACACACACACACACACACATATATATATAGACTTAGTTTGATTTGAAAACCCCATTAGAATGGGAGAAAGCGCTAATGATCTAAGTGATATACAAATAAATATCTGTAAATATAAACCATCCGATTTTCTGAGTACCTCATTTCTTCTAATATATATATATATATACATACATACACAAACCTACATACATACAGTCAGTAATTCCCAGTGCTGTGAATAACAACATGGGGGATGACTACATGTTCTATATATAGAATGTTTTAATGCAAAATATCCACTGACTTCCCAGGTAACATACAAGTCAATGTAACTGATTCTTCACCATAAAACTCTGCCTTTTGGCAAGATCTTTATAAATGCAATCCTTTCTTAGTGCAAGTTAGAGATGTGTATGTATGTGCGTATATATGTGCTTGGAGGTGGTGCATGTAGCATAGTGGGTGGTTTCCAGGGCTCAAGCTCATAAGGATGTGGTCTCAGTTCCCAGATCAGGCAATATACATATGTCTATGAGTAAGGCACATCATTTTTATGCTGTTCCAGTTTACTTGGCTGTAAACGATGACCAGCCGGGCATTAGCACAGCCTTCTCAACGTCCAGCTGTCACATCCTCGATATTTTAATGGATCGAGTGACACTGCTGAGAGAGTTATATGTCTGCTCATGACTACATAGATATCTACAGTAATTAGCAAAACTATGGTACAAACTCCAAGGTCATACTCACTAACATGTATACACATACACAAATATATATATATATATACACATACATATATACATATACACACACACACATGTGTATGGGTGTACATATATATGCAGCTGTATACAGTATGTACATGTGTGTGTGGATAATATATATATATATATATACTTTTTTTAATCCGAGGGGAGGCAATGTGAGCAGCAACTAAAGGAACATTACAAAATCCACAGAAAGATCAAACACATACATATATTCATATATATCTTCAGAACAGATATATATATAGGGATGGTATTATATATATATATAATATATATATATATATATATATATATATATAAATATAGGGATGGTATTATTAAAATACCATCGCAAGTGGTAACCGAATTATCAGCTGTACAGGCAAATTAATAAAATATATACATACAATATTAGATATGTAAAAAGCACCCACTACACTCACGGAGTGGTTGGCGTTAGGAAGGGCATCCAGCTGTAGAAACATTGCCAGATTAGACTGGAGCCTGGTGCAGCCTTCTGGCTTCCCAGAACCCCGGTCGAACCGTCCAACCCATGCTAGCATGGAGAACGGACGTTAAACGACGACGACTTATCAATTTCTACAACTCACACCATCTGAAAATGACATTTTTCACAAAAATCATTATCACCCTCATTTAATGTCCGTTTTCCATGCTAGCATAGGCTGGACAGTTTGACAGGAGCTGGCCAGCTGAGGAGTTGCCCCCAGTTTCCATGTCTCTTTTGGCATGGTATCTATGGCTGGACGCCCTTCCTAATCCCAACCATTTTACAGAGTGTACGGGGTGCTTTTATGCAGCACTGGCACAGGTGCTCCGCCTTTGCCACAGGTTGGCCTGGTATAGCAATCTTCCAGGATTCAGCCCATCTCCCACCTGGGAGATAAAAATAAACTAGCACAGGTGTATTTATATGGCACTAGTACAGGTGCTTTTAACATGACACCAGCACCCACAGCCCACAAGATTAGGAATGCTCAGCTGGAGAGGAACGCAGAGGATATGCCTGTATGCAAGGACAACCACAATTTTACTTTGCTTGGCGTTCTTCTCAAGCACAACTAACCACCTGGAATCCCAGACCCCTGTCTTCACCTCTGTGAGTCCCAACGTCTGTAAATCCTTTCACACCTATTTCTTTACTACCCACAAGGGGCTAAGCACAGAGAAGACAAACAAGGACAGAAAAACGAATTAAGTCGATTATATCGACCCCAGTGCGTAACTAGTACTTATTTAATCGACCCCGAAAGGATGAAAGGCAAAGTCGACCTCGGCGGAATTTGAACTCAGAATGTAACCGCAGACGAAATGCCGCAAAGCATTTCGCCCGGTGTGCTAACGTATCTACCAGCTCGCCACCATTTCATCCCATTTCTACCTGGGCCTACCCCTTCCACCTGTACCCTCCACAATGAGAGAGCAACACCTCTTGATGCAACTGTCTTCTTTCATACACATTACATGACCATACCAGCACAGTCTTCTCTCTTGCGCAGTACATTTGATGCCCTGTACACCCAGTTTTTCTCTCGAATCACTTACACTCTTCATATGTGTCAATCACTTGTTACATATGCACACTGACATTACCCATCCAGTGGAGCATATTGGCGGCGAGCTGGCAGAATCGTTAGCACGCCGGGCGAAATGCTTTGCGGTATTTCTTCTGCCGTTACATTCTGAGTTCAAATTCCGCCGAGGTCGACTGTGCCTTTCATCCTTCCGGGGTCGATTAAATAAGTACCAGTTACACACTGGGGTCAATATAATCGACTTAATCCGTTTGTCTGTCCTTGTTTGTCCCCTCTGTGTTTAGCCCCTTGTGGCTAGTAAAGAAATAGGTTTCATTTCTTTCAAGCCTGCACATACCCTCAGTATTCACAGCCCATGTCTCACTGCATGTAGCATAGCTGTTCATACACAGGCATCATACAATCTGCCTTTCAATTTGAGGGAGACACCCTTTGTTACTAACAGAGGTTAAACGTTAAATAATAAATGAAAAGTGCATTAGGATATGACAACAATGTTAACATGAAGAAAATAGAACATAATTTAATGAAATCTCAAATATATGACAGAAATGTATAAATGACCTTAACCCAGATATATAATATGTAGTTCCTTTCTTCTTTTATATGGTACAAAATCATAAATAAGGACAGTACACACTTGTAATAAAACAGTGTGTGGTAATTACTATTATTATTATAAAGTCACACCTAATACTTTCTTACAAGCAGTCATGTATAACAGGCAGTAATCGGCTGTCCTTTCACTTGATTCATGATTAGTCAGTTAGGCATGGTTGGCTACGAGACATACAGGTATGGTTTTGTAATATCTATTAACAGATACATTACCACTCGTCCCTCTCTCTCTGCACACACACACACACACACACACACAGAAATCCTGTCCTTTACCTGTTGTTTCTAAGACAGTAATTTAAATACAAATATATCAGTGTATTATCACACTTTGTTCAACATTCTACCACTATATTATTGACAGACATAATTAAGACAAATGTTGAAACAAAAGAAATACTTCATGATAAATTCTGTAGAATCTATCATGAGGCTTGCAACAGAATTTATCTTCAGTAGGCTTTGGCCTTGGTCATTCCTCAAAAATAAATCTATATGTACATATAGATAAAAACTGTAAAACAGTAGAATCCAGGGAAACTGGTGATGGTCTGCTTTGGCAAATAGTAAGCACAAGAAGTTTACAGAGTGGAATTAATGTATATTCCATGAAAAAGGAAGTGTCTGACATCTTTGTTAGAACACTTCGTCAGAAAGTGAGTAATTATTGTAAACAGTTCATCTCTGACAGAGGGTTGGACTTAAAATGTTAGACTTCTCTTCTTTGTCACAACAATAAACATTTATTCCACTCTGTGAACTTTTCCTAGATGTGTCAAGCAATTCTACAGAGGTTACTAACCTGCCTGCAGTTCCAATAGGAAATCAAAGTAGGAGATCAGTCCAAAATATAAAGAAATTCTTACCTGCAAAGAGAAAGAAATATACATTTAAGATTGCAAGCAAGCTAAATATGAAATGATATTTAGTCAAAGAAAAAATCTAATACATGATTGCTAGACCTGCAAGAAACAGCAGATAAATTTCCCTCAAACTAAATAATAAATCTTAAATAATACATTCCAAGATATGTCAAAAAACAAAATGAGATGTCCACAGGTGTTTCAGAATTGACCTTGGGCTAAACAACAATTAAGCAAACAAAATACAGCTTCTATTATATAATAATTATAATATATATGCAACATGTGTTTGTGTGTGTGTGTGTGTGTATGTATATATATATATATATATATATATATATATATAATATATATATATATATAGTTAATCCAAACATGAAAGCACAAAAAACACAACAACGCGAGGACGTGGAACAATATAGTATTATTGGACGCTCAGGAAAGAAGGAGGGTTTAACGTTTCGAGCGGAGCTCTTCGTCGGAAATATAGGAGAAGGAAAGATCCAGAGAAGGGAAGACAGAGAGAAAAAAATCGCCAACGATACACATGCGGTCACATTTTCTCCTACTTTGATTTTCTATTGGAACTGCAGGCAGGTTAGTAACCTCTGTAGAATTGCTTGACACATCTACAAAAAGTTCACAGAGTGGAATAAATGTTTATTGTTGTGACAAAGAAGGGAAGTCTAACATTTTGAATATATATATATATTTTATATATAGAGATATATACATATATGTATATACATATATGTATATATATATATAACCCGTGCTAACACAGAAAACGGATGTATGATGATGATGATGATGATGATATATGGAGAAAAAAGTCAAGGTAGAAAATGCTAAAATAATTTTATAAACAACATTTCAGTACCGGTTTCAGTCATTGAGATTTTTTCAACTGTAAGTATGGAAAACAATTAAATTTTGGAAAAGTTAAAAGAAAAGTTTTTTTAAAGGAATATAGTGTTCAAATACAAGAGGCATTTTCCTTGTTTCTGCCTGTCTCTGTCTCTCTTGTTTACTCTTGTGGGTTCAAGATTGTTGTGACAATGGCCTCAAACCCACAACAATAAACAAGAGAGACAGAGACAGGTAGAAACAAAGAAAATGTCACTTGTATTTGAATACAATGCAAATATTCTTTTAAAAAACTTTTCTTTTAATTTTTCCAAAATTTAATTGTTTTCCATACTTACAGCTGAAAAAGTCTCAATGACCGGTACTGAAATGTTGTTTATAAAATTATTTTAGCATTTTCTACCTTGACTTTTTTTTCCATATATATCAACTCATGTGTTCCTTTTCAACCTTCTACATATACATACATTCATACATATATAGTCGCCATGATAGATCGTTAGCCATTACACACATTTTTTTTCTCTCCTTGTTTTTTCTGTGTCCCTTTCTGTAGAAGAGCATAGGCTCGAAACGTAAAAGACTTTTTCTATTCCTGAGCGTTATACTAATACATCTGCTTGTTTTGTACACCACCTGTCTTCGTCTTTTGTTTTTTCCGTAAACTCTCCCTATACATACATACACATATATATATATACATACATACATACATACATATATATATTACACACATACATACACACACACATACAAACATCTATATTTCTCAATGACAACAAATATAGGCCATACAAGATTTGTATCTATCAAAAAGTACCATTTAAATCTGTTTCTAGTTCTTTAAAGTAACAAGCAGTTGCTGCTTGCTCTAGAAGCATCAGTCAGACAGCTTGCAGTGATGCAGATGGAAGGACTAACAAACAGAAACACATCTGCAAGAAACAGGGTAAAGTATTCTTAATACGTCAGCCAACGCATTGAAGGGTGTGTTGAGACCTTTTACAAACTAAACTAGCACTGACCTCTCCCTTGTGACACAGAAACTTAGTTACTGGTTAAAGAGGAGTATATCATCACACCCACAGACAAGGACACCCTCCACCGACCCAACATACTCCCTTGCTTCTGTGCTTACTCACTCAGAAAAACACTTACACTGACCCAGAATGTTTTCTACTTGACCTATCTCCCCCACCCCGTATAATCCCCATCACCACAATTACCAACCCTTCAATACTTTCACTGCCACTACCAACCTCACATTCACCTCTACTACCACTATTACCACCACCAATACCATACAATCAACACAAACACTACCATCACCACCATCACCGTTGCCTTCATTACCACAACGAGCCATCACATTAGCCTTGCTGTCTCACAAGTGATCCTCTACCAAGGTCCATGTAAGATCTTTTGGGGGCCCATGCAATAAAATAGTAAACTAGGAATCCATAATAATATTTTCAGGGCCCATGAAAAAATTTTGCTTTAGATGTATGTATTGGTATATACTTGCAAGGAACGACTAAGTTTCTTTCTCTAACATTTTATAAAGTTCAACCTACACAAGTTAATATGTCATAAACAGAATAAGAATTTTGAAAAAAGTATCTATAAACTAGTTTTGTATGTGTGTATATATAAGTGGGTAAATGGATACACATATGGACAGGTAAATATACAGATAGATGGGTAAATAGGTAATATGGACAGATGGGTACAAACACATACATACATACAAACAAATGAAGACTGAAACATGACCATATATACACACACACACACTTCACAGAAGGATTCATATGGAGACACACATCCATACATAACAGACACACAATCATAGCCACACAAACCCATACATAGATAGTCAAACATGCACACACAAGGAGACAAGGGTACAAACACAAATACACACACACAAACACACAGATATGCAGAATACACACATACAAATGCACACACATACACACACACACACACATATATATATATACACACACACATACATGCATACAAACATGCGGAGTACATACATACAAACACACACACATGCATACATATGTATATGCATACCATATATATGCATACACACACATACATATGTGTATGTGCATGTACACTGATGCACATGCATACAAAAAAAAGAACGCAATTCTGATAACAGCCAGAGTCAATGACTCTTGAAAAGGTTGCAAGTCGCAATGAAAATTTTAGTAAAAATAAATACGTAGATGAGTGGAAATCGGTGAGTGTGTTAAATTAATAAAGCACTAAAAGAGAACAACTGTCCCCAGACACACTAAAATAAAACTAATTGTTAATCAGCAAATGACTATAGGGGGCCATCAGAATGAAATAGTAATTAAAGGAGGTCCATAGATAAAAAAAAAATGGTTGAGAACCCTTCTACACTACAGCCCAACCTGCTAGAAATACCTGGAAAATCAGACCCTACCATCTTTGATAAGAACACGTTGGATAATGTCCTATATACATTATAAAGACAGAATGGTCAGGGTAGGAATGTCTGATCATAGGACAGCTTGATCAGGGTTGGCCTGTGGTTAATGAATAATGACCACCCCTACCATCTTCACAACCACTAACACCAACTCAGGAAGTTATGCAATCACTCAGTCTACTAAAAATAGCAGCCAAAGTCCCCTCGATTAAATAAAGAAGTTTACAATGGATAATATAAGCCCTAATATACAAAACGGTCAACATTGGCACGGGCTGGAGTACCCTTTGGTCAAAGATCCACTCAATCAGGATCAACCTGGGGCTAGACAACAATATGAACACTATGATCACCACAACACCCACCACTACCATAATCCCTTCAGCACCATCTACTCCCTGCCTAGCAGGCGCCAAGCCAGTGTCTCTATATTAAATTATTCCAGCAGCTGCTAAGGAGGGGTACATTATTTTGCTGCAGTGGCCCAGAGTAGGGTGGTGTGGTAATGGTGTAGTAATGTGTGGTAATGGTGCAGTAGCAGAGAGATAGTGTGGTATGGTGAAGTGGGGGTATAATGGCAGTATAGTAATTTGGGAGGACGGTGTAAGCAGAGTGTAGCTGCATGGTGTGATTTGAGAGAGATTTAGGTGCTACTTCAAGCAGGTCAAGCTACTGTATAGAGTAGACACAGGTAACCTTTTTCTATAAGCAGGCCACATGAGACATTGCTCACCATCAAGCAGGGCACATTACTAAAGAAATTCAAAGTAATTTTTCTTTAGTTGTGCCATTCACAGAGTCACAGTTTACCTATGACTAGTATACAAGCTTCCTCTTGTAAGAGAGAATTGTATAGTAGTGCAGAGACCACCTTCGGTCCCGAATGACCATGGGATTGCACCTAGAAAGTTACCCTCTGAGGCACAACTCCAGGCAAGGTTATGAAAGACCAACAATCGCCCATGCATACCTCTCTCCATGCCACTGATGTCATCCAAGGGAAAGGCAAAGGGGCCGATACAGCTTGGCACCTGTGACATCGCAACTCATTTCTACAGCTGAGTAAACTGGAGCAATGTGAAATAGAGTGTCTTGCTCAAGAACACAACACGCAGCCCAGTCCAGAATTCGAAATCACAACCCCATGGTCGTAAGTTTGACGCTCTAACCACTGAGCCATATAATAATAATAATAATAATAATTGTGTACAGTGCTCAGGTGCACTACAACTCATCTAAAGTGTATATATAATCAGGTGAAGTTTCGGCGGATTTCGGAAAGCATGAGGGCCTTAAAAGATGCAGTGTCATGGCAGTCAACAACTGACGCAGGCAGTTTATTCCATGCTTCAGCAACTCTGAGCGTGAAAAAATGTTTCCGAAAGTCATGGGAGCTGTATTGTTTTCTGACTTTGTAGGCATGTCCACGTGTGTTAGACACATGGAGATCAAAAAGGTGTTCAGTGTTGTTGTTGGTGAGGTGGTTGATAACTTTGTGGGTGTTTACCAAGTCCGTCGCCAAACGCCGGAGCTTCAGTGAATCCATGCCCAGGGAAACAAGGCGCTCAGAATATGGTAGGTGTCTGATGGAGGGTATGCGTTTGGTTGCACGTCTCTGGACAGATTCCAGGAGGTCAATGTTCTGTGCAAGATAGGGGTTCCAAACTGATGATGCGAATTCCAAGTGTGGTCGTACCATAGCTGTATACAGTTTTAAATAGATGCGGCCTTCAGTATAGTATACTGTATAGTAGTACTGTCTGCATATTTATATTATAATAGGTCAGATCTTATTATTCCAATGTGTTTGACACCAGAAATTAAGAAGCCAAAACAGATACATATAGTGATTAACCCATTAGTGTTCACATTATTCTACCAAAATTAATGCTTCTTTATCCACATTGTTTTGAACTAATCATGTATTATCTTGTAGCTATGAGATTTTGATGAGGTAGCTGTTAGTTTTTAAAACGATATTGTAGGGTTGGTGTGAGAGACCAGATCTGGCCTGTTTGAACATAAAACAGGCAGAATACTTTTGGCCGGATATGGCCGGTTTAAATGCTAAAGGGTTAAGGAAAAAAATACATATATACAAATACATATACATATGATGGCTGATCAATAAGTATCCAGACTGTTGCCATAGTAACGAAGCTAAAACATGGGTGCACTTGACTTGATGGGTCTTCTTAAGCAGAGCACATCGCTAAAGGTCTTGGGCACTAGTCATTGCCTCTGTGAGGTTCAGAGTTCGAAGGTAATGCTTCACTGCCTCATCCCAGGTCTTCCTGGGTCTATGTCTACCACAGGTCCCCTCTACGGCTTTACTCTACATGCTTTACCTTCGTTACTATGGCAACAGTCCTTCTGGCATACATATCTTTTACTTTTACATATATATATTATTTATATCTAAATCTTATCTATATTTGTAAATCACATGTTCCATGTCAGATACTGGAGTGATATTTGATCACATATCTCTCTCTCTCTCTCTCTCTCTCTCCCTACATATATACATATATATATATTATATATATATATATATAATATATATATATATTATATATATATATATATGTGTGTGTGTGTGTGTGTGTGTGTGTGTGTGTGTCCGTCTGGAGCCTCACAGCTCAATAAATTTTTTACACGCAGGCGTGGCTGTGTGGTAAGAAGCTTGTTTCTCAACCACATGGTTCTGGGTTCAGTCCCACTCTGGTGCACCTTGGGCGAGTGTCTTCTATTTTAATCTCAGGCCGACCAAAGCCTTGTGAGTGGATTTGGTAAGACTGAAAGAATCCTGTTGTACATATATATATTTGTGTGTGTGTGTGTGTGTATCTGTCTCTGTCTCCCCGCCATCGCTTTGACAACCGATGTTGGTGTGTTTATGTCCCCATAATGATTCGGCAAAAGAGACTGACAGAATAAGTACTAGGCTTACAAAGAATAAGTCCTGGGGTCGATTTGTTTGATTAAAGGTGGTGCTCCAGCATGGCCCCAGTCAAATGACTGAAACAAGTAAAAGAGAAAGAATATACATACATTCATATATATATATATATATATATATATATATATATATATATAATACACACAACACACACACACCATATATATATATTGAGCTTGGCTCTTCGTCCCTCCAACGGCGCGCTGACATTATCATCAAACCGGCTGACAAGGGTGGAGCTGTAGTGGTGTGGCGCGCGGACCTCTATAGGGCCGAGGCTTTCCGCCAACTCAATGACACCTCCTTCTATTCCCCTCTGCCCTCTAACCCCACACGTAGCTACCAACAGACGGTATCCTCTACCGTCCAAGACCTCATCTCGTCCTCCCGTCTCCCCCCGCACCGCATCCAACCTAATTGTGCGAACCCCACGTACCCCCACCATTTACTCCTCCCCAAAATCCACAAACCCAAAACCCTGGCCGCCCCATCGTCTCCGCCTGTAACTGCCCCACGGAGCTCATCTCTAAATACCTTGACCGTGTCCTTGCCCCCCTAGTGGCATCTCTTCCCTCCCACATCCACGATACCAACCATGCTCTCCGGCTTTTCAACTCTTTCTCCTTTCCTCCCGGCCTCCAAAATCCTTTTTACTATGGACATCCAAAGCCTCTATACTGTTATCCCTCACCACGAAGGACTGCAGGCCCTTCGACACTTTCTTGACCTCCGCTCTAACCCTGTACCTGACACCTCCACACTCATTGTCTGGCCGAACTTGTCCTTACTCTGAACTGCTTCTCGTTCGCGGGCGAGTTCTACCATCAGGTCTCGGGAGTGGCCATGGGAACGCGAATGGGCCCCAACTATGCGAACCTGTTCGTTGGCTATGTTGAGGCCCAAATATTCTCTAATTTCACTGGTCCCACTCCTGAACTATATGGTCGTTATATTGACGACATTATCGGTGCCACCTCACTCTCCGCGAGCATCTAGATTCCTTCCTCTCTTTCGTCCAATCTTTCATCCAGCCCTCCACTTCACTTCCACTATCTCCAACACCTCTGTCTCCTTCCTCGACATTCGGTTAGCATTCTTCACTCCACTCTTACCACCTCCATTCTCTACAAACACACAGACTCACACTCATACCTCAACTTCTCTTCCTCCCACCCAGAACACACCAAGCTTTCCATCCCCTATTCCCAATTCCTCCGTCTACGTAGGCTCTGTAGTGACGACCATGACTTTGAGACTCAGTCTCAACGTATGGCTCACCACTTCACCCTACGTGGATACCCCCTCACCACTATCCACACCGCCCTTGCCAGAGCACGGTCCGTGGACCGTGTATCTGCTCTCTCTCCCCGAACCCGCCCTGTAGTCTCCCGCCTCCCTTTTCCCCTCACTTACCACCCCACGACCTATACGTCTCCAACGCACCATTCTTCGAGCTTTCCGTCATCTCCAGTCCGACCCGTCCACTTCACACCTCTTCCCTAACCGACCCCTCCCCTCTTTCAAACGAGCCCACAACCTTCGAGACCTTTTGGTCCATAGCTCCTTCCCTGACCCTACCTCCCAACCCGGCTCGTTCCCCTGCTCCCGCCCACGTTGCCGCACTTGCCCTTACCTCTCCAACACCACCCGCCTCACTAGCACCCACCATCGACCCTATCCCATCATCCACTCCTTCACCTGCACCTCCAGCAATATTATCTATTGCATCTCTTGCTCTCTCTGCAATTCCTTGTACATCGGACAAACGGGACGCCGCTTGGCTGACCGGTTCGCGGAACACCTTCGTGACATCCACCTTGCGAACGACACACGGTCTCACGCCATTTCCGCTCCACCGGTCACTCCTTGCAACACCTATCTGTGTTCGGTTTGTCCTTACACAGAGGCCATCCGGATTCCCGTTTGCGCCGTGAACAAGAATTAATCTTCTCTCTTCGCTCTATACGCCATTTGGTCTCAACTCTCCCCCCTCCTCATCTAACTCCCCTCCTCCCCCCTCCTCACCTATCCTTTCCCCCCGACCCCTACTTCTTCAGTCCTTCATCCTTTCACCCCTACTCCCTTCCCTTCTTCCCTTTCTCCCTCCCTCTTCCCCTTCCTCTGCTCCCTCAATCCTCCTCTCCCCTCTCCCTCTTTCCTCCTTCATCCCCCTCCTCCCCTTCCTTCTCCCCCATCCTCTCCTCTCCCCTTCTCTCCCTCTTCTTCCCCTCCCCTTCTCTCCCCCCCTTTTCCTCACTACACCACATGACCTTACACATCACATCACATATGATGTGCCATACTAATACATACACCAACGAAAACATATAATACGTACTAATACATACTAGTACATACTAATACTTACACCAACCCTATACATACACATGTCCAGACCCCGCATACGCACTTATACTCTCTCACACACACACACACATACCTATACATACCAATACGTACTAATACATACTAATACATACTAATACATACACCAACCCCATACATACGCACGTCCAGACAATCTTACGCACTAATACTCTCTCATACACACACACACACACACACACCCTTATACATACTAATACATACACCACCCTATACATACACACATCCAGACCCCTCCCACGCACTTTTAGCTGGTCCCTCAACCCTTTTATCAACCCTATTATCTCCCTTATTTCGCTCTCGCGTCTCATGTTTGATCTTTGACCTCTGGCCGAAATCAGATCGCCATGTTGATTCGTTAGCTACTGCACGCATTTTTTTTCTCTCCTTCTTTCTGTGTTTTTCTCTCTCTGTGTATCTTTCTGTTGAAGAGCGTAGGCTCGAAACGTTAAAGACTTGTTTTATTTATATTTCCTGAGCGCCATACTAATACAATTGTTCGTTTGTTTTCCACCTGCCTTCGTCTTTTGTTTATTTTCATAAAGCTTCCCGTTATATATATACATACATATATACACATAATTACATGTTTATATATATATGTATGTATGTATCTTTGGATGATGATGATGATGACGACAGGAGAAGATAAATTTTCAAAAAACAAAGGCACAAATTTAACTACAAAAAATATCATTTCATTTAAATACCAGAAATAAATACTGAAGTAATTAAACAAATAATATTCAAAATTACTTATTAAAGGACAATATATGGCTTGAACACAATAGCAACACAATTTATATTATGCCATTATATGAACATGAAGAAAAAAAAAAATTACATTTTATTCAATGACTTGGAACAATGAAATGAAAATAAAAGCGTTAAATCAGTCATTTAATGAAGTTTCTTTGGAAATATATATAAGTGTATAGTCAAAATTTACAGAAAACAAAAATACACATAACTCTCTATCTCTCTCTCTCATACATACATATATATATATATATATATATATATATATATATACACACACACATACATATATATATATATATATATGGAGGCGCAGTGGCCCAGTGGTTAGGGCAGTGGACTCGCGGTCGTAGGATCGCGGTTTCGATTCCCAGACCGGGCGTTGTGAGTGTTTATTGAGCGAAAACACCTAAAGCTCCACAAGGCTCTGGCAGGGGATAGTGGCGATCCCTGCTGTACTCTTTCACCACAACTTTCTCTCACTCTTTCTTCTGCCGGCCTGCTTGCTTAGCCAGCGGGGTGGCGTCATTTGAAGGCTAAAACAATGCAAAGTGCATTGTGACCAGCGATGTGTAGCAGCATATGATAGCCTGGTTGTTCACGTGACGTGACATGACATATATATATATTGATAGAAATGGTAAGACAACAAAAGAATGAAAGAGGCCTCGATATAATGTAAATAGGGGAATTTATCTGTAAATATAATATGTGACAATTATTCAGTAGCCAGGATAAAACTCCGAGTTTCAGATGTCGGGGCGGAAACTCATGCCGCCATCTGTCCAGTAAGAGAGTAAAAATGTTCATAGTATTCGTGTAAGCATACATGTCCATACATACACATGCGTGCCTGTACACCCACATGTGTATGTATGGACATGCGTGCTTACGCGAATACAATGAACATTTTTACTCCCTTACCTTTACTCCCTCCCCTAATTTAGCGGTCATTCTAATAGCTCTTTTGTCTTAATAACGGTCAATCACACAGTAATTTCCCTTTGCTTAAAGGTCATTTTCATAGCATTTTTTTTCGATGGCCTGATAACTGAAGAGATAATGGCATGGGTTTCCGCCACGACATCCGAAACTTGGAGTTTTATCATGGCTACCGAATAATTGTCACATATTATATATATATATATATATATGTGTGTATGTATGTATGTATATATACATGTGTATATATATATATATATATATATATATATATATATATATATATAACGGGAAGCTTTACACACATACATACATACACACATATATGTATATACATACACACATGTAGTCAATACATAGAGTGCTTATATTTTATTTCAAGTTGAAGCCTCTTGAAACATAACTTAGTTTCATATTCCATTTGGTTCAAATTAAATCCTTTGCACAGGTTATCAAGTTATGAGCTACAAAGTTATTCAGAAGTTTAAACTTTACACACACAGACACACACAACCACAAACACACATGTTGATTGCCATTGCTTATCAGAAGAGTGCCTCTCTTCACTGGACATTGCACAATCATGTACATGCAGGTGGCTCTTCAGCCCAGATTTCTGTTCTGCAGGAACATTCACAGATATGACACTTGTTTCTCTTTCCAGTACAAGTGTACCATAGAGTGTGTTACAGTAGAACTATTTCACAAGCAGCTTGATTCCTACCTGGCTCATGTGACTTCAGGTTGCAGAAAAAAACTCAGCTCTTGAGAAGATAAATTGTTCACATATATTGCACCTGTAAATTTGAACTATATACATTCCTGCTGGGTTTCTTCAGGTATTGTACTTAAGATAAGGTCTACTATCAAAGAGATAAGTATAAGAAAATCTCGTGGTTTGGATAGAACACCAGTTGTGCTGATTTGCTTTGAAGGAGATAATGTTGCTATATACTTTTCTACGCGAGGCACAAGGCCCGAAATTTTTGGGAAGGGTGCCAGTCGATTAGATCAACCCCAGTACACAACTGGTACTTAATTTATCAACCCCCGAAGGGAAGAAAGGCAAAGTCAACCTTGGTGGAATTTGAACTCAGAACCTAAAGACAAACGAAATACCACTAAGCATTTCGCCCGGTGTGCTAACGTTTCTGCCAGCTCGTCAATAATGTTGCTATATAACCAGTTATATCTGGAAGGCATAACAAATCTGTCCTATAAGATTGGGTAGATGTAACTATGCTTTCCATTTACAAAGGCAAGGGCTCCGAATGTGGTGGTTATTGAGGTATAAAATCGCTCAAATTGGTAATTTTCGTTATCCCAGAAACAGCTGTAAGACTTCAAATTCACCTTACTGTAACTGAATTATTCTAAATGACTTGAGACACACACATACTCTACATGCACATGTGCATACAAACTTTCTGCCTTGGTTTTGATGTTCCCTCTAATAATATATATATACATGGTATAAAGATCTCTAACATGGATCCCTAGATCCACCCTTAGCTGTGATCTTAGAACCTAATGGTTGACCAACTATAGCACTTACCCAGCGTATCTATTCATTTAGATCACAAGTGAACTAAAGCCCCTCATATTCTTGATACATACATACACACACACACACATACATATATATATCCGAGAGTGATCGTTGCCAGATCAAGATTGAAGCCTGGTGCAGCCATCTGGTTCGCCAGCCCACAGTCAAACCGTCCAACCCATGCTAGCATGGAAAGCAGACGTTAAACGATGATGATGATGATATATACACACACACACATATGAATATACATATATATATGCAGGTTCAAGATTCATGTAATTTTAAATTACTTGTTGAGGACTTTAATTGATTCATAGTTAGTTAATTTAAGATGTGTTTTGTGGAATCCATGTGTGTCTAGTTAACACACATACGGACATATAGTTGAACACACAAACAGATAATTTGTATTGAAAAAATGTCAGTCAACATGATGCAAGCAACTAAAACCACATCAATATAGCGTTCTGCCATATGACTTTCATGTTAGATAGACATATACATACTCTACATGCACATACAAACATATGTACATACACAACACATGAATATATGTGTACATGTATATGTACACACACACATGCATGCACACACACACATGTACACTCACACCTTACTTTGTGAGTCAACAAAGAAGCCTTTATGTATTGTTCACTTGCTGAAAACAGTTGGCAAATCTCCCTCATAATCAGTCTTATCTCGTATATAACACAACTGTCTTCAACAAGGAAGGATATATTGGGTGGTGTCCTAGATAGACAATGCCTGAAAAGAAAACAAAGCTGCATGCCTACATACATCAATACACATGCCTACCTGTACTAACATATGATTAACCCTCCAGCATTTAAACCAGCCGTGTCTGGCCCAAATATTCTACCTGTTTCGTGTTCAAACTAACCATATCCAGTATCTCACACTTACCCTGTAATGTCAGCTTTAAAATAAACAATTACGGTGGCACGTTAAAAGCACCAACCGATCGTGGCCGATGCCAGATCCCCCTGGCACTTGTGCAGGTGGCACGTAAAAAGCACCCACTACACTCGCGGAGTGGTTGGCGTTAGGAAGGGCATCCAGCTGTAGAAACACTGCCTGATCAGACTGGAGCCTGGTGCAGCCCTGGCTTCCCAGACCCCGGTCGAACCGTCCAACCCATGCTAGCATGGAAAACGGACGTTAAACGATGATGATGATGATGATGAATTACATCTTCAAAATCTCTAAGCTACAAGATAATACATGATTAGTTTTGAAAAATGTGAATAAATAAGCGTTACAATTGATAGAGTAATCTGAATGCTAAAGGGTCAAACTGGGTTTCTGTTAGTTTCAACAAGGAGTGTCATCATTTTAAAATCAATTGAAGTATATAACTGCAAATGCCCGAGTATTCCACAGACAGGAGTGGCTGTGTGGTAAGTAGCTTGCTAACCAACCACATGGTTCCGGGTTCAGTCCCACTGCGTGGCATCTTGGGCAAGTGTCTTCTGCTATAGCCCCAGGCCGACCAATGCCTTGTGAGTGGATTTGGTAGACGGAAACTGAAAGAAGCCTGTCGTATATATGTATATATTTATATATATGTATGTGTGTCTGTGTTTGTCCCCCTAGCATTGCTTGACAACCGATGCTGGTGTATTTACGTCCCCGTCACTTAGCGGTTCGGCAAAAGGGACCGATGGAATAAGTACTGGGTTTACAAAGAATAAGTCCCGGGGTCGATTTGCTCAACTAAAGGCAGTGCTTCAGCATGGCCGCAGTCAAATGACTGAAACAAGTAAAAGAGTAAAAAGAGAGAAAGAGACACATGTACCTGTAACATTATTCTGTGGTAGAATCACTGGGATACATTTTTTGACAACTCTAACAGTTTGAATTCTGAGTTCAGTCCTGGTGAAAGATGCCACACCTTAGGATGGAACATAGGGATTCATGACTGCAAACGAAGCTTCTCAACCACAGGCCCATGCTTGGGTTCATTTCCAAAGTCTACTCTGGAGGTAAGTTCACAGTTTGATCCTACTGCATGGAATTTTGGAAAGTGTCTTCGATCATAGAACTAGATTGACTCAAATCTTCTGAGTGAAATTAGATGGAAACTGAGTGGAAATTAAATAGATGGAAGCTGATGGAGTGTACCTGAAACACAAAGATCCAACCCTGTCACATACAGAGAACCACATTGAACCGATTCTACCAGAAAAATGTTAAGAGTTTGTAGAATACTCAGTCAAATGCATTTAATTGAGGAATTTAAATAATCAAAGAATTGGAATATACTCAACAATGAAGCCAACAGAGGATTCATTTATTAACAATAAACATGCCTAGATACATTGACAAACACCACAACACTGAATCCATAAGCCTGTTGTATGTATATGTATATATATATATATATATATATACCGGAGTAAACACATAAACAAGGTGGAAAAAAAGAGTACTCAAATACCAGGGGGAGAGTAATATTTTTATTTAAAAGCAGCAGAAATTCAACAAAACTGAATTGAATTTCTGCTACTTTTAAATAAAGTATATATATATATATATACCGGAGTAAACACATAAATGTGAAACAAGGTGGAAAAAAGAGTACTCAAATACCAGTGGTATAGTCATGCTTTATTTAAAGCAGCAGAAAATTCAACAAAACCTGTTACTCTGAGTTTCCCGTTGCCGTTCGTCGGACAGTTTTTGCTAGAATGGAACCAATATCGGTTCCATTCTAGCAAAAACTGTCCGACGAACGGCAACAAGAAACTCAGAGTAACAGGTTTTGTTGAATTTTCTGCTGCTTTAAATAAAGTATATATATATATATATATATATATATATATACTTGTATGTGATGTGTTGTGAATTTATGGAAAGAAATCCCATAAAACTCAACAATTTTGTTAAAAATGGAGAAGAGAAGATGTTAATATATATAAGAGAATTTTAATTCTTGCAGGTGATCATTTCATAAGTTTGTAGAGAGAAAAACAATAAAGACTTGATGTTCCAAGATTGCCTTTACATCTCATCAGAAAAAAATAAATATCCAATTGGAAAACATGTTCTCCCTCAGAAGAAGTCAGTCCTAAAATGTCATATTGAATTTTCCCTCCCACATGGCACAGAAACTTATCTCCACATTCATTAATTTTGTTGCATAATTTCTGATGATGCACAAACCACTACCAGTTTCCTAACACATGCTTACATACATTGATACATCAATACACGTGCTTATATACACAAACATATTTACTACATACTTACACATGCATACTAAATACATAAACACACACATAGACAGTGGAAACAGTGAGTAAAACTTAAAATGCTAAGTCATGTAAATGCCCATCTCAATTATGTAAATACCCCCTCTGTGATGTAAAGTATCCCCTCAGTTACATGATGCACCTCATTCAGTTATGCAAACGACAAGTGATCTAGTTGATCAGACAGGCAGTTCCATTTCATCCAGTGTTCTCTTGAAGTTGACATTTTTGAGTACTTCTCTAATTTGGGATCTGACAGAAATACCTTCTTTTGACTTCGCCTGTGTGATTTTGGGAAACTCTTTTACAATGCAGTCAAACCCTCTGGCATTTCTCTTCCCTAGTTTCTTTACAAACTGTTTCATCAGTCGAAGCTTTATATACAAAGGAAGCAATAGGACATTACATGGATCTACAAGAGGTGTATTCTTGACACTAGACAGTCCTGGCTGGTATGGTGTTCTTGTCAGCCAGTTTGATTCCAAATAATGTCTGTCAGTTGCCCAACTATCCCATAGACACAAGAAACAACAGTATTTTGTGAAACCTGACTGCATTCCCATTAACATTCCAATGATTTTTTAAATTTCCACACATTTTCCATGAGTATCTTTCATAGGCAAATGACACGAAGTAAAAGTTCCATATTCTCATATAATTCACGAAGATGAATTGAGTGTGCAATAGGAATGGAGGGTTTCAAATTACCATTATGGAGAAGTACAGCTTTTAAACTTCATTTTGAAGAGTCAATAAACAAATACCACTCTGCAGGATCATGATTTTGTAATAAACATTCAAAAAGTCCGTTGATGTTACTGCAAAAGCAAAGTGGGCCTTCGACAGAAAAACACGTTTGTAGAACCACAGTTCTCTACTGAAAATAGGTTACACGAACACTGTGCTCTAGCAGATGCTTTTCCTTCAGTCTTGTTGCCAACAGTTCTGCTTTATCTTTTGAGAGGGCTAGAATGTACAATGCTAGAAATGATTAGAGTGAGGTTGGCACCAGACAGAGGGTTTGGTAGGATGAGGTTGGCACCAAGGGAGAGAGAGGGAGTATATGCTGGTGAGATTGGCACCAACAGACTGCTGGTACATACAGGTACGCTGACAATATTTCTCACAGAAAACAATTGTTTGGTTAAAAGTTCCAACAAAGAATTCAGATAAATATTTGTTATTTAACTTTACTAAACCTACAAACTCGCTAAACCATTGTCAACTAATCTGACCTGAAATTCACACACACACACAGGTATGTGTGCAGGTATGTGAGATGTGTCTTTTGTTGTACATACACACATAATACATAGAATACACAGCCACTTGATCTACTGGAAATATCAGTCAAATCTCACTCATTTCACATCCTGTCACCTTAAAAAAGGAAGGACACATTGGATAATGTATTCTCAGTGAAAAGATAGGATGATCACAATTGAAACTGCTTCAAACACAAGTTTGCCTGTTTGAGACTAACTTTGGAATACTCAACCACATACAGAGCTGTCTTGATCTGTATATGTGTGTGTGTGCTCATGTATGTGCATACTACATAAATGAGTCTTTGTGATTTCATTTGTTAGAGGACAAAAAGGCTTTTGGAGACATTGCAGGTTATTACAAAGTCCATCCAACTCTTCACCGTAGTGGGGACGCTGGCAACGGGTAGTGTCAGAGCTATTCTGTTGGGAACTTTGGTTCCTGGTAGGGCCACCCAAGGCAGATTGGTCTGACACAGAGTGGTATTAGGGCCACAATCCGGCAGATGGGGCTCTGGTGAAAATCCTCAGAGTGTCTGCTTTGGCAACCGGTGGCTCCTCGGTCATTCTGTCCCTGCGTCTGCAGACAATCTGCGGCAAACAGGATGTCTCTACATGCGGGATTGTTGGGGACCGCTTAATGATGACTACATTATTTTAATAATTCTTCGTTATATTTAAAACTAGCAGTATCGCCCGGCGTTGCTCAGGTTTGTAAGGGAAATAACTATATAAGCATTTTTAGAGAGTTATTTCCCTTATATAATAGCAAAAAATGCATTAAAAGTTGGAAAAAATTATGGTAAATATTTTTTTTAAATCGTAGACTCATCGTAGACACGTGCTAATACCCAGAAGGGCTCGATATGAATCACGACTATAAGATACCCGCTTTTGGTTATACTGCACCGCAAAATGTGGGAGTAGTTAGGAATCTAAATCGTAGGAGACAGACACACAACTTAACTTTTATATATAAAGATTAATTGAAAGAAACACAGAGTATCTCAACAGAAATATGGTAATGAAAGGTTTAAGCAGTTGCTGTCTGAAAGAACCTATTCAACATTTGAAGGCAGTCTGCACTAATCCCAAGCCTCCTCCCCCTTTATCTCTTCTTAGGTAGAACCTGTCAATATCATTTTTGTGGAAGTTACTACTTGATGTCAGGATCTTGTGTATTTGAATGTATACATATTTTAATGTATACAGAATGGATTTCCTCTACAGACCAGTCAAGTATCCCAGATATTGGAATCGGCACTGGTACTGTCTTGTTGCAAGAGAAGAGTTCTGGTATAATATTCTTGGGGCACTGTCTTTATTCATAAACTGTCTTTATTCATAAACATTAACAGGTTTTGGAAGAGAGTGCTGCTTAAGGAGCTCACCGCCAACACATACTCTGTTGTTCTCTTCACTTTTCAGTGCTATGTTTATAAATTTATTTTGTTGCTAGTATTAAGCGGTTGCTGAGAGAACCTATACAAAATTTGAAGGCAGTCTACACTAATCTCCTTTTATCTCTTCTTAGGTAGAGCCTGTTAATATCATTTCTGTGGAAGTTACTACTTGATGTCAGGATCTTGTGTATTTGAATGTATACATATTTTAATGTATACAGAATGGATTTCCTCTACAGACCAGTCAAGTATCCCAGATGTTGGAATCGACACTGGTACTGTCTTGTTGCAAGAGAAGAGTTCTGGTATAATATTCTTGGGGCACTGTCTTTATTCATAGAACCTTCATAAGGGGAGAGAAAGAGAGAGAGTGTGTGTGTTTTCTCACATTGCTGTCTGCTATAGCCTGAGATGACATAGTTGTTGAAATCTCTTCCTCAGTTTAGAAATGTGTCAGGCAAAGGCTTGACATACTTCTGAACAGACAAAGAAATGGAAGAAGCAAAAGATAAGAGATAAAAATAGGTTTGATGATTTAAGCTGTTGGTGGGAGAAAGAGAAACACAGACAGACAGACAGAGATTTATCACCTACAACTCTGTGTGTGTGTGTGTGTATGTGTGTGGGTGTGTATGTGTGTGCATGTGTGTGTGTATGTGAGTGTGTGTGAGTGAGTGTGTGTGTGTGTGAGTGAGTGTGTGTGTGAGTGAGTGAGAGTGTGTGTGTGTGTGAGTGTGTGTGTGAGTGTATGTGTATGTGTGTGGATGTATGCATGTGTGTGTGTATGTGTGTGTATGTGTGTGCGTGCATGTGTGAGTGTGTGTGTGAGTGAGAGTGTGTGTGTGTGTGAGTGTGTGTGTGTGTGTGCATGTGTGTGTGTGTGTGTGTGAGTGAGTGTATACACCCACACAAACACACACAAAGTTGTGTAGACAGAAGTTCATATGTTTAGATGACTTTATTATCCTCTAAGCAACAGCAAAAAGAACCTGAGGTTTCTGGGACTGCCCCTTTGTGTGTGGGTGTGTGTACATACATATGTGTGTGTGTGTGTGTGTGTGCCTGCATACACACATGTATGTATCTGTACATATATATGTACACACAGATACATACATGTATGTATGCAGGTGCACACACACATATACACAGATACATACATGTATGTATGCAGGCGCACGCACACACACACACGCACGCACACGCACACACACACACACCACACACACACACACACACACGTATAAATTGATAGAGGAGGGCGGGGAAGACCTGAGTATTATTCAGCAGCTGACTTTTTAAACAAAAACAAGGAAAAGTTGCCTTTGATAATAATGAGAACATTTCCCTCACACTTCCACATTCACTCTCTTATGACCTAATGTCTAACTACCAGCAAACCTACACATATCTTTTCATTTTTTTTTGTATCAGAATTTTCATCCTCTGCACCCAGATTGCAATTTGAGGGATATTTGGCTACTATGTCTAACTGCTTGAGCAACCACATATACAGTGCCTCATTGATCCTAATGTTTTATTCTACTGCTGTTGCTTAACTCCAAGCCAGCTCTGTCTGATAGAGCAGTCCTATGACCAAACGGAGCCTCAGATCAGCTCTGATTGAGCAAACCTTTAACCCTAATACGCTGATTATCTGTCAAATGTAATGCTTAATCAATCATACTGCTTTTAAATTAATTATGCAATATCTTATAACTTTGAGATTTCAGTAATGCAGTCATTTTTTTAAAAATGACATTGTAGGGTTTAACCCTTTAGTATTTAAACCGGCCATATCCGGCCAAAATAGTTAATCTGTTTTATGTTCAAACTGACCAGATCCAGGCTCTCACACCTACCCTACAATGTTATTCTACATTAGGTAATTACACCATCAAGATCTTGAAGATATGAAATAATGCATGATTAATTCAAATCAATGGGAATCAATAGGCATTATGTTTGATAGAATAATCTGAACACTAAAGGGTCAAACATAAAATAAGTAAAATGTTTGAGCCAGATATGGTTAGTTTAAATAATAAAGGGGATCTTTTCGGTTTGAACGGCAGTTTTTTCTAGCGGTGTCATATGAAATTGTCACCCATAATTATGACCCTAGTATCTATCTATTGCATTTCAATCTCTTTTAGGGTTAGGGTTTGGGGTGGGGGAAGGGTATCTTTTTTTCTTCAGAAATGTAAATAAACCCAATCTGTTTCTTAAACGAGGGACATATTCATACGGCACAGAATGTTGTTTACCTCAATGGACATCATTTATTGGTTGAAATTGCAGAAATTGAAGAAAAAAAACAACAAATATCTTACAAACTATAGAATTTTCTCAATAAAGCCAAGAGAAAAAAGATGTTTTATAAACACATTCTACCAGTGTATGAAGTTTAAAAGTGTTTAGTTACGTGGAAATTATATTAAAAAACTGCCGTTCAAACCGAAAAGATCCGTTAGTTTAAATAATAAAGGGGTAATCTAAGGGAACTCCAGGTCAGTTTTGAATAAACATGCCTATGATCTGTCTACACATTATCAAGTTTTGGTGAACTCAACTGGGATAGCAGTTTCTTATTTTAGACATCAATTTTAAGAGGAGAGGATTATTCAGTGTCATTGACCCCAGTAATTGACAGGTGGCTTTAAAGGGTGAAATAATTCTTTCTAATACAAGTCCAAGGCTTGAAATTTTGAAGAAGGGGGTTAGTCAATTACATCATCCCCAGTGCTCTGCTGTTACGTTCTGAGTTCAAATTCTGCTGAGGTCAACTTTGCCTTTCATCCTTTCGGGGTCGATTAAATAAGTACCAGTTACGCATTGGAGTCAATGTAATCGACTTAATCCGTTTGTCTGTCTTTGTTTGTCTTCTCTGTAATTAGCCCCTTGTGGGTAGTAAAGAAATAGGTATTTCGTCTGCCGCTACGTTCTGAGTTCAAATTCCACCGAGGTCAACTTTGCCTTTCATCCTTTCGGGGTTGATTAAATAAGTACCAGTTACGCATTGGGGTCAATGTAATCGACTTAATCCATTTGTCAGTCCTTGTTTGTCTTCTCTGTATTTAGCCCCTTGTGGGTAGTAAAGAAATAGGTATTTCGTCTGCCGCTACGTTCTGAGTTCAAATTCCACCGAGGTCGACTTTGCCTTTCATCCTCTCGGGGTCGATTAAATAAGTACCAGTTACGCATTGGGGTCAATGTAATCGACTTAATCCATTTGTCTGTCCTTGTTTGTCTTCTCTGTGTTTAGCCCCTTGTGGGTAGTAAAGAAATAGGTATTTATTTTATCAACCCTGAAAGGCTGAGAGGCAAACTTGATCATGGCAGAATTTGAACTTAGAACATAAAGACAGGCAAAATGCTACAAAACATTCTGCCTGGCATGTTAACAATTCTGCCAGCTCACCACCTTAATAATAACAATGATTTCAAATTTTGGCACAGGGCCGGCAATTTCAAGGGATTAAACTAACTCCAGTGTTCAACTGGTACTTATTTTATCAAACCTGAAAGGATGAAAGGCAAAGATGATCTCAGTGGAATTTGAACTCAACATAAAGACAGGTGAAATATCATTAACTACTGCTGATGAACATTTCTTGTCTGCTACTGATACCCCTGTGATTTTATGCACCTGATCTCTGAGAGACTTTCTTGGGGCTAGTACTGCAGTATTAGGCACTCCTATAATACACCCACATTAAGTCGGATATAAAGGTTGCTTTTCAGTAATAATGTTACATCATCGCTAATGGCTAATAATTATTATTGTTTCTAATTTAAGCATAAGGTCAACAATTCTAAGGGGAGGGATAATCAATTAAATTCATTCCAGTACTTGATATGTACTTTTATCTACTCCCCATAAAGGATTTGAACTCAGAATGCAACGAGCTGAAAGAAATATCGCTAAGCATTTTATTCATAATGTTGTTGTGTAGGTGTCCAAGTCAACCCTGACTATTCCAGGAGCCCTATAATCAAAAGGCATTTAACCCTTTCGTTACCGTATTTATTTTGAGATGCTCTGTGTTTCTTTCAATTACTTTAAATATAACAAAGAATTTAGTTAACATTCAGCTAGTGTTGGGAACATAAATTGTGACAAAGGTTTGGTGGAAGATTTTAATTCAAAACTTATGAAAACAAGACATTTGTACTCAGTGCCAGAGCCGGTTTCAGCCAGGTTGGTATCGAAAGGGTTAAGCCACGAACATCCTATAGCTTTAAGCATAGAATATCTTGGACTACATCATCCAATGTATCCTTCCTATTTTAGGAAGGATAAGCTTAAGGAGATTTGGCTGTTATTTCTAATAGGTTAAAGAACCCTATAGAGGCTCACCTGTAATAAAAGTGATAAGCGGTGATGAGGATGGTGGTGGTGATGACAGTGGCAATGATAATAGTGGTAATAACAGAGGTGATTATATGAAGTGCAAACAATAACATTAATCTTTGCAATTTAGGTTAAAAATAAACTGTTAACACTTGAATAATTTATAAATAGCAAAATATTTTACTGCCTAATATCAGTTTGACAAATTAACAATGAAATAATGTTAAATTATCCCTTTAATTACTGTAAACGGTACCAATTGAGATTAACTTCAGTTTAATTCTGACATTTAACAATAAGTATTAATCTCATTAAAGATGACCTGTAATTAAATTTAATCTTTGATAAATGAAAGAATTCGCAATAGCCAAGGGGTGAAAATGAACCTGATTCTTTTTGTGGCCGTAACAATATTGGGATTAACTGCACAAGATGAAGAGGCATAGCTTGTAAACTGCACTAAGCCCCATCTGTAGCAGTGAGTACATGTTCACTAACTCTCAAATACATCTACAGCACTACTTTAACACCATCCTAACAACACTACTATAAACAGTCCAAATACATCTATAACACTCCAGAACACTAGCAGAACACTATCCCTGCCACTCAGTCCAGTCACATACTCAACAACTCTGAGAGCACTACTATACCATTTTAACAACACTATCTCCTCTTACTCAGTTGAGACACATCCACAACAACCCTAATAAATTCTATATCTCCCTTGCAATTCAGACACCTGCAACACCCCTGAACAAGACATGCACAACACCATTCTCATACCACTATCTGATGCTGGTATCATGTAACCAGCACCCATGCAGGTGACATATAAAAACCACCTTTCAAGCATCGAGTCTTATGGAGACAAAGTGGTTGAGATCCTTTCAAGTGTTGCCTCACAGAGGCCTTTGGCATTATGTTGTGCTTGAGAAGTAATATCGTAGTCGTGGCAGATACTGGTGTCACACAAATGGCACCTGTACCAGTTGCACATAAAAGTATCTTTCAAGATTTGTACCTCATAGAGGCAAGGACCGAGACCATTTGGCATTATGCTGTGCTTCAGGGCAAAAACAGAGTCTATTTGGCATTATGCTATGCTCAAGAAGAAGACCCATCAAGCCAAGCAAAACCACAGTTGTGGCAGATAACGGTGTCATGCAAATGGCACCCGTGCCAGTGGCACGTAAAAACACCATTTACACTCTTGAAGTGGTTGGCATTAGGAAGTGCATCCAGCGATAGAAACCACACCAGAACAGATTAGAGTCTGGTGAGCCTTCCAGCTTGCTGGCCCTGGTCAAACAATCCAACCCATGCCAGCATGGACAACAGACGTTAAATGATGATAATGACGATGATGATCAACATAGAACCCAAGATGCAAAGATATCTTAGTTTTGCTGGGTTCAAGACAACCTTCTTAGTGTTGGTGTTATGATAAAATGCACCGAGCATACTTTCTATTGTCAAGTGGAGAAAATTTAGAGTCAAGAACACAAGAAGACAACATGCATATCAAAGATTGCAAGGAGTAGCATTTAAAGGTAGATTTCTTGATAGAAAAAATTCTTTCAAAATCTCTCTTTCTCCTGCTATGTGTTTCAGTCTACTAACCAGGTCAGTGAACTTCATTATACCTATTCTCACAGGTATATTTTTATACCTGTGATAGTAGGTATCAGTTAAGTTTCTAAAGCCATAGCTTTACAAGCTAAGGTTTTAAAAACGTTCGTTTGAAACCATTGAATCTTTTTCTCTATTTCACTGTGACCTATTTCACACAAGTATTTGTAGAAAGAATGAAAAATTATTGCGACCTAGTTCAAGGTGACATAAAGTTATATTTATACAACTGTGTATTTGGTAAAAACTTTTCTGTCTGTTTCATCATTATTATTTCAACTTCTACTTTTTTGTGCTTGTGTGGGTATGATTGAGTATACTGAGACAGATTTTCTATGCCCAGATGCCCCTCCTGTTGCTGACCATTATCTTGTACCAAGTAAGGTCATATTTCCTTCCCCATGGCCCAACATGTTTTTGCAGAATATTGGGAATGAATGACACTCTTTGTATGACAGTGACACTCAATTTACAACTGTCGTGTCGTCAAGACAAGCAAACACTCACACACACACACACACACACACACACACACATGTACAAGCACATATATGATAGTCTTTTTTCAGCTTCTATCTACCAGATCTACTCACAGGACTTCGGTCAGTGATGGACTATAGTGCCACACAGTGGGACTGAACCCAAAACCATATGGTTTGGAAGCAGATCTTTTTAACCACACAGCCATGCCTGTGCCTATTTGTGTAAAATATAAATCTGATTTATATTTTGAAATGGACAAGAGAAGCTATAATTTAGTACAGTTTTCGTGTAGGTTGTGCAGCCACATAGTTCTGGATTCAGCTCCACTAGTAAGACACTTTGAGCAAATCTAAAGGTTAGCTATTTTAAGTGGAATTTTTCGTGGACTGAATCTGAATGTAGATGATTTAGCACAGCCAACTGGACATTCAACTTTTTTAGTGACAGTAGCTTTTTTGCACTGGAGGCAAACAGTCTCACATACAGGAGTGGTTGAGTGGTAAGTAGCTTGCTTACAAACCACATGGTTCCAGGTTCAGTCCCACTGCGTGGCACCTTGGGCAAGTGTCTTCTGCTATAGCCTCGGGCCGACCAAAGCCTTGTGAGTGGATTTGGTAGAGAGAAACTGAAAGAAGCACGTCGTGTGTGTGTGTGTGTGTGGTGTGTGTGTGTGTATATATATATATATATATATACATACATGTACGTGTGTGTATATGTTTGTGTGTCTATGTTTGTCCCCCCAACATCGCTTGACAACCGATGCTGGTGTGTTTACATCCTCGTAACTTAGCGGTTCGGTAAAAAAGTGACCGACAGAATAAATACTAGGCTTACAAAGAATAAGTCCTGGGGTCGATTTGCTCGACTAAAGGCAGTACTCCAGCATGGCCACAGTCAAATGACTGAAACAAGTAAAAGAGTATATCAAACTATGTATATGTTTGTGTGTATGTATATATGTATACATACATATATACACACACAAGCATACATATACATAGACATGTGCATATACTAAGGGCTACATGTGTGTGTGTATGTGTGTGGGCATACTTAAAATCCTTAAAAATGTTTCAGCCCGAAGACTGCGGCCATGCTGGGGCACCACTGCTGAATGAGCTACACTAATATGTGAATCCACCTCTGATACGTGGCACTTGGTTAACAAGGGAGTTCAATGCCACTGGCCGCATCTGTGTCTCCTGCCGTGAGGTAGGTTCATCTGGGACCCCCCGACAAGAAGAGATATTGGTGAGATGATAAACATGTTAGTAAGAAACTTGCTGATAAATAGGTGTAGTAAACAGAAACACTTTGCATTACTTATTCTTCCAATGTTTCAAAGACACACGTCATTCCCTTGGTGCTCTTACCATCAAAAATGCAACAAATCAGCAGAGACAAGCATCCATTTAATTTTGTACAAAAATAACACAATAGATTCACAAATACACAACAAAATAATTTTAATTTTAATAATTATCGAAATCAAAATCGATCAACATCAATGGAAATTGCAGCTGTGATACCAGTGCCGGTGGCATGTAAGCGAACCATCCGAACATGGCCGTTGCCAGCGCCGCCCCGACGGGCCTCCATGCCAGTGGCACGTAAAAAGCACCATCCAATCATGGCCGTTGCCAGCCTCGCCTGGCACCTGTGCCGGTGGCACATAAAAAGCACCATCCGACCGTGGCCTTTTGCCAGCCCCGTCTGGCACCTGTGCCGGTGACATGTAAAAAGCACCCACTACACTCACAGAGTGGTTGGCGTTAGGAAGGGCATCCAGCCATAGAAACATTGCCAGATCAAACTGGGCCTGGTGCAGCTGTCTGGCTTCCCAGACCCCAGTTGAATCGTGCAACCCATGCTAGCATGGAAAGCGGACGCTAAATGATGATGATGATGATGAATTTTGCTTCCTTTAATTTTGTACAAAAACAACACTATAGATTCACAAATACACAACAAAATAATTTCAATTTTAATAATTTTGCTTCCTCTATCTCCAATGTCACCACAAACATGCAGTTACAACAAGAATACAACATGGGTTTCCATCATTGTTACCAAACACCAGCACACAGGCTACTGGCTGATGACAATAGAAAAGTTGAAACAATTCTTTTCCTCAAGACAGTAAAGAACACACCAAAAGACATAAATAAATAAATGAAATAAATCCGGAAACAGTATTTGGTAAAAACCTGAAAACTAATAAACCAAAATGTGGGTAATGTCTAAAACAACTAGTGCAGGTTGGTTTCTACAAATAATGTTCAGTGACAAAATAAAAAAGGAAGGAAAAGAGCAAAGAGAAGTGCTGGGTAATGTTTGTCTGGGGTCTGTGAGTAAAACTTACCAAAATCTCATCATATTGTTTAGAGAACTGAAAAAGTTATAATTTTTTTTTAAATAACAAAAAACTTTTTTTTACAGTCTATGTTTATGTATATAAAATTTTTTAAAAGAAAATATTTAATTTACAGAAATATTTGAGGATTAATTTATTTTAAAAGACAACAATAACAGTAACAGCATAAAACAGCTTCTTGTCCCTTCTGTGTGATATTCATTTAACTTGTGTATGTGTGTATATGTATTTAAGTCATTCAAAGATACCAAATATGAACTAACGGCAAGAGCAACAACTACATAGATCTATATGTGTAAATGCATGGTTCTTTGAGATCGGAATTTTGCATTGCAGAATTCAAGTTGGTCACCAGCAAAATGGCAAAGCTGATTATGCTTATATCAAGAGAGTTCTTGCAGGGTTTGTGGTTATCTGAATTGGTTGGTGTGTGTGTGTGAGTGAGAGAGAAAGAGAGAGAGAGAGAGCGCATGTCACATTAGAATACATGTGAACATTCTCTGCTACTGTTTATGTCTGTGTATTCTATATATGTATATATATATTGGTAAAAACGCTAAGATAACAAAAGAAAGAAAGAGACCTCAATATTATGTAAATAAAGGAAATTTATATATATATATATGTGCGTGTGTGTGTGTGTTTGTGAGAGAGAGAGTGTGAGAGAGAGCGCATGTCACATTAGAATACATGTGAACATGCTCTGCTACTGTTTATGTCTGTGTGTATCATCATCATCATCTTCGTTTAACGTCCGCTTTCCATGCTAGCATTCGTTGGACGGTTTTGACTGAGGGCTGGCAACCAGATGGCTGCACCAGGCTCCAGTCTTGATCTGGCAGAGTTTCTACAGCTGGATGCCCTTCCTAACACCAATCACTCCGAGAGTGTAGTGGGTGCTTTTATGTGCCACCTGCACGGATATGTGTGTTCTGTATATGTATATGTGATTGTGTGCATATGTTCACTCAGGGACCTCAACTGGAAAGCCCTGAAATGTTTTACAAATTTTTGTTGTACCTCTACTCAAATATATTTGGAGAATGTGAATCAGTCTGCTTTTTTGGAGATGGGGGACCCTAAACACTTCTCTTGTTACACAGCCAAGTGCATCTGTGAATATCTTTTATCTTTGTTTCATCACTGGACTGCAGCCATACCTTGAAGGTGACACCAGTACTTTTTCTAAAAGCCTGGTACTAATTCTATCAATCTCTGTTGACGAACTGCTAGATTATGGAATGTGAACAAACCAACACTGGTTGCAAAGCATTGGTGGATTACAAACACAAATACACAATGGACTTCTTTCAGTTTCCATCTACTAAATCCACTAACAAGTTTGGTCAGCTGATGGTGATAATAGAAGACACTTTCCCAAGGTGCCACACAGTGGGATTGAACTTGAGACTATGTGGATGGGAAGCAAACCTCTTACCAGAGAGCCATGCCTGGAACAAATGTAAATCTATACCATGGATATAAGAGCTGTAGGTTTCTCATTAATTGTCCAGAGATGTTCTTTATTTTTGATGCATGTGTATACACACATATGCATGCATGTGTATATATATTTCTTTGTTGCTTGTAGATGTGTGTAAGTATATCAATATGAATGCATATTTGTTTGCATTGCATGTTTGTATTGTCGGCATATATGTGCATGCTTGTATATGTATGTGCATACATGTTAAGAAGGCAATGAGCACAAAAAAGGCAACATGGGAGAGACAATATGTACATGCATAAAACTTTAAATTTATCAAATAAAAATTAATCTAATTATTGAGGAGACAGAAAGAAAGGCAGAAAGAAAGGAAGATGAACAGAGAAAGACAGATGGACAGAAAGTTTGACTAGAAATCTTCACAATTTTTAATATATACATTTCTAATATCAATTTTAGATCCGTCTGTCTATCTGTCTGGATGTTTGTCAATTTATATATCTAATTGTATTTTTCAACATTAGGAAACACTGTCACCTATTAACTCCATTCCAATCCAATCCCAGCCTTGAGAATGCTGTCTCCATGTCTCAACTTAAACTAGAAGATTCTATGACAGAATTAAAAAAAAAAAAAAAAGGAAATTAAGGGACTCAAAAGTTATCCAGTCAAGATGAAAAGAAATAAATTTGGAGCTTTTCTTTTTTAAAATAAAAGGGACCTTTTCATATTGAAACCCATGCCTATTTGGTCAACATTGAAAAGGGACAGATGTTTGACATGAAGGATTAACCAATTTCATTGGTCTCTGAGAGTCTACTAAGCTCATGAGCAAGGCTCCTTACTCCATAGCAAAAAGGAAAATGAAAAGCTTTATAAAACACTATGGATTAAACTGAAAGTAAGCATAAATAGAAGAAAACTTACCGTTTTCTTGTAACGGACACTGCCACTCCTTTTAAGTGTACCTCCTTTCACAACATCAGCTTGGACTTCAATTTTAACTCCATCAGCAGCAGTACGAACACTAAGTTCCAAAAGTTCTGGAACTGGTTGAACCTTCAATACAACAGTGTCTGAAGATGTACGAATCAATTCAATTATTTCCTCTCTCTTGGCCTTCTCCACATTTTTATCATTAACTTCAATCAGACGGTCTCCGGGCAGTAAACCGGTCTCAGTAGCTTTTGGTCCCGTGCCAGGTTCTGCAAAGATCACAGTTTGCTTTGAACCAAAGCAATCTGTGTTAGTTCGTTGCATGATGACTCCTTTACGAAGAGAGAAACCAAAATCACCTCCAGGTTGCCGCCGCAGGGTTAGGGTCCGGATACGTCCAGGCCGGGGAGGAATTATGGAAGGTAAGTGAAGATCAAAATCGAATGTCTTTTCGGCAGGGCTCAAAGGAACGGGTCCAGGTGTTTCTTCTGGTGGTGAGGTCATTTTTGGGTGTTCTATGATAAAATAAGAAAATACAAAACTCAGTCAATACTCTCTCTCTTTTTTTTTTTTCTTTTTTTTTTTTACAGTGTTTAAAACATCTCCATATTGGTTGTGCTGTTTGCAAATAATAAATTCTGAAATTTATTAGGATTCAATAGTCATGCTATATTCCAAAATATTCCCCAAGATGAACAAATATTTTATTACCTCTGTGAACAATGAAATATTAAGCTACATAGTACAATGTGAAAAGATGACACAGAAAGCAGCAGCCATCTGCAAATACATCATGTGACAATTCAGACACTCCACCCCATTCTATATATTACAACAAGATATACAATTTGCCTTGTCCTGCACTGTAATTCTTTTTCCCTGACACTGTTTACTAAAGTGAAACTAACTTTATCAAATCAGATGGAGAGAGAAATAACTTCAAAACTATCCATAAGTACCAATATTGACTAGGTATACTAATATTGATTAGATATACCAATCAATGATACCAATAATGATTGCAAATATCAATACTGATTAGGGATACCAATATTATTACAAATACAAGTATTGATTAGACACATCAATATTGTTTAGAAACCCTTACTCGAGTTATTGACTAGCACTACATCAGCCTTGATTGAGTAGATTATATGATCAAGGGCATTCCAGCCATGACCATATTTTTGTTTTTCAAGCAATCTGTACTTGGAGCCACATTCTATAAGTACAGTGTTCTAGTAAACTGGGACTTTCTTCTTTCAAGGAAGTAGAGTGTGACAAGTGAGATTTGGTTGCTGTTTCTAGCAGATTGAGTAACCACATAGAAGCATCCCCCATTGGTTCACTGCACTGAGGTGTTAATTCTCACAATGATCACTAAATTCTCTTGCAGAAGGGTGTCAAAATCATGATGTTAAGTTAGCAAGAACTGAAGTAAACATTGGCTCTTGTTGACAACAACATAGAGGTCCCTCAAGAAGATAGCAACCCAAATGGCGCAATTTGACAGATTTTCACAGGAGGCCATCATTAAAGTGGTTGGAAGAAATGTACTAAAAGAGATATCCCTTCCTAGCAACAGTTGAATGAAAAACTCCACAGGCAAAGATTTTTTTGTTAAGCAACACTTTATGAATATATATACGTTTGAGCTAGCTGTAAAAAAAAAAAATAAATAAAACAGCAAAAAAAAAAGAAAAATTGAAAAATCTGCCATTACAATGGTAAAAGAAATGGAATTTCTGTTTTTTAAAATTAATGAGTGAAAGACCATAACAGTGTTCATTCTAAACTTTAATTATGTTCAGAAAGAACTCTGTTGAAATAAAACATTCGGCTTTTTTTTTTTTTTTGTGTGAATTAGTTTTTAGCATCAACATCACTAGCATCATGTGAAGCTAATAAATGAAGATCATAGATTCCTCGGTGGTAGGTCAAGGTAAAAATAACTCTCACATGGTACTGATAAAAAAAAAAGTGAACAAACATGCCATTGTTTTGGTTAAATGGAGGGGCAGAAGCAGGGGAGAGAAGTAGGGATGGAAGGATGGGTAAAAAAAAAAAATTTCATTGTAATCAGCTGTCTTTAGATGTCACTGAAAAGAACATACAAAATCCAAACATTCCAATCTAAAAAGCCTTTCATAGTTTAACATAGCTGTATTTTTAACAAACAAAACATTAAAACGCCATGAAAACAAAACAAATGCCAGAGAAAAACAAAGCTAGATAATAAATCAAATATATCTCAATTGTTTTTCAAAGATCAATATAAACAGGTTTAATAAATTCTTTTTCAATAGGCATATTTGTGCTAGACAGATTGTTTGGCCTAGTTCTCCTTATATAACATACTACCTAGTCTTAGAGCACAACCACAGATCAACCAGACAGACCCCCAACTCTTATGTGATTAACTTCTACCTCCAATTTTCCCTCTCCAGGCACTGACCTACAAAAGTTAATCTGGATAATCTTACTAGTTCACTCTTTTCCCTCTCGTTAATTTATCGTCAAAATATTTACTTTGATTAACCTTGTTGATCTCCAGTCACAGTTTGGCACTGATCCAGCAGACCCATAATCACAATTAAGTCATGACCATTCCATATTTTATCCAGAAAATATGTCTAGGACTACATTAGTTAATTCTGTTGTGTCTGGGGAGAGTCATTCTCTTTTTGTGCCTTATAATTTAATATATTTAATAACAGCATTTTTTTTAGAGCAAGTTTGAAAAGGAGCTAGAGTAGGTGATACATGTATTTGGTCAGTATAATAACTCCTTCATATGCACAAAAAAAATTTAGATTGAGTATTCTTAAATAGTTATTTATAATCTATTGTGTCTGGGGAGTGTCATTTTCTTTTTGTGCCTTATAATTTAACACACTCACCAGTAAAATTTCCACTTGCTATTTTTATTTTCCTAAAATTTTCGTTGCATCTTGCAACCTTTTCAGTAGTCTTGACTCTGTCCGTTATTTACACTGCATTCCTTACAATGCAGTGTAAATAATGGACAGAGTCAAGACTATTGAAAAGGCTGCAAGACACAATGAAAATTTTAGGAAAATAAAAATAAGAAATAAGTGGAAATTTTACCGGTGAGTGTGTTAAATTATAAGGCACAAAAAGAAAATTACTCTCCCCAGACACAACAAATTATAAATAACTATTTAAGAACACTCAATCTAAATTTTTTGTGCACATGAAGAAGTTATACTGACCAAATACATGTATCACCAACTCTAGCTCCTTTTCAAACTTGCTCTAAAAAAATGCTGTTATTAAATATATTAAATTATAAAGCACAAAATGAAAATGACTCTCCCCAGACACAACAGAATATGCTTCAACACACGAACTCACATAAAGAATCTTGCAAAGCAAATCCAAAAACGAAATACATGAATTAATATATCCTTCTTTGTTGTATACACACACACACATATCTATACACACATATATATATACACACACACACATCTATACACACACACATACATGCTTTCGGTGTGAATGGTTTTGTTATATGGCACTGTGTTTTACAATCCTGAAAAAATAATAATGGTATTTTATAAAAGCTTAAAGGTTATGGTGATCACTGTGCAATGACTAAGGAAAATAGTCTAATAAAGGGGCATATAAGCCCTCGACAGAAAAAGAAGGCTTTCCTATCTGCAAAAAATCTCTCACAGCTGCAGTAAGTGCATTTAATATACACTGACAGGGGAGTCGACCATCCCACAGCAAGCATGATCATCACTATACTGTAGTTTCGTTTGAAAATTACAAATTCAGTAGTGTCAACTCTGTCACCAGATGGCTAAGTGAAATCCCAACTGTCAGCATATATATTTACCATATCAATTTATGAGTAGTTTAGCAAAATGCTAATGTGAAAATTATAAAATAATGAAAATGGCTATCTCTATATATATAAATGGCAATATACAAATCCACAATTTTTCAGTTAGAGGGATCGCACTTTCTATGGTCATTCAAAACCATCCAAGGGTGGTCATGCACATCCTTATATTTCCCCAGTCACCCTGTAAAGCCATTAAAAAATCAATAGAAGTGACTTTTTTGTGAATTTTCTATCCAAAACCCAATCAAAATGCCCGAAACTTGATACGCCAATTGAATGCCAGCTAGCTGTATGTGATTGGTCGGAGATTTGGACAGTACTCGCGTGTATGTGTGCACGCACACAGCTGTATATGCTTGCACTAGCACTATGACCTGGCGTTGCCGGGTCATAGTGCTAGTATGCAATATAAAGCCAAAAAGGAAAATTTAATTAGCTGTGACTGAGGGTGCAGGGTAGCACCTACTGCAGCTGGAAGAGCTTTTTAGCTCTTATTTGTAGCAATCTAGGTACTACCCTGCACTCTTAGTCACAACTAGTGACAAATTTTTCCTTTTTGATTTTATAATTTGTATAGCCACCTTCATTATTACAGTTCCCATCTTTCAAATCCACTCACAAGGTTTTGGTCAACCTGATGCCATAGTAGAAGACACTGCAAGTCAGTCCTCTTAACCCTTTCATTACCAACCCAGCTGAAACCGGCTCTGGTTCTGAGTACAGATGTCTTGTTTTCATCATCATCATCGTTTAACGTCCGTTTTCCGCGCTAGCATGGGTTGGACGGTTCGACCGGGGTCTGGAAAGCCAGGGGCTGCTCCAGGCTCCAGTCTGATCTGGCAGAGATAAGTTTTAAATTAAAACTTTCCACCAAACCTTAGTCACAGTTTATATTCCTAAAACTAGCTTAATGATAAACAAGTTATTTTACTAAATTCTTTGTATAGTTAAAGTAATTGAAAGAAACACAGAGCATCTCAAAATAAATACAGTAACAAAAGGGTTAATCCAGCAGATATATATAAAAGATAATTAAGCGGTAATTATCAGTTTTAATTTATTTATACAGCAAACAGGGTATATGAGAAGATACTATAGAATGTTTCCTTCTTACTTTTTTTTTTGCTCAACTTCAGTGTATGAGTTGAGCAACATTTGGTGGAATTTGAACTCATAATATAAGGAGCCAGAATAAATACTGCAAGGTATTTTTAGGATATTCTAATGATCGTGTCAGTTCACTTAGCTCAAGGTCATAAATCTGGGCACCACAGAACTCAAGTGGTACTTTATTTTATTGGCTCTGGAAGGATGAAAGGGACAGTTGGGTTCAACAACATTTGAATTCAGAAAGTAAACAGCCAGAACAAATACAACAAAGCACTTTGTCTGATGTTCAAACAAATTGCCAACTCATTGTTCTCATAATAATAATTTTTAATGTATACAAAGACAAGATATTGTTCTTGGTGAAAATAGGAAAAGTCAATGAAATTATCCCTAGTACATGATAAATACTTTATTTTATCAATACCCAAGAAGAACAAAAAGTTAAATTGATCAAGATAATATTTGGAGTCAGAATATAACAAGATAATTAGATACTGTAAAATACTTTGTCCAGGGCTACTGCACCTACTCTGTACAATATATTGGACACACAAGTAAAAGAGATAAAATTAGGTAAACAATAGTTTTCTATATTTTTTTTTATTCATATTTAAAATAGAATCTTTTAAAAACTTTCCAAGGAACATGCAGCAGTAATTTCTTATGATCCACATTTCCTATGTAATGAGTCAATCTGCTAGAAATAACAACTAAATCTCCAAGTCACATCCTCATGTCTTAGAAAAAAGAGGACACATTAGATATTCTGGTCCTAAATACACTATATCTAAAAAAATACGTTATGGTCACAACTGGAACACCTCAATCCTAGATTAGCAAGATCAGAGCTGATTAAGGTTAAAAAATAATAATGAATAGATTAGATAATGTAGTCCTATGTACACTGTGTCTGAATAAAAGACAGGATGGTCACTTCTGGAACATCATAGTTCTATTAGATTAGAGTGGACTTAGAGCTAAACCATTACAAAAAAGAACATCACATCAAATAGTGTAGCCATAGATATATAAAAGATGGGATGGTCACAACCAGAAAACCTTTGATCACTGACCTGCTGGAACAGGAGTAACAAGGAGCAACCACAACATACGTATAATCTATAATCGCTAAATTACATTCAGGAAATAAAATGATCAACACTAGTTTTTATCTTCCAAGGTTTTCATCCCTATAGTCTCAACTCTATTAATATCACTACTACTACTACTCACACACTAAAAGTAATTTATTTCCCACATTGCTCCCACCACTGCTTTTACCCACCCCCACCACACACAGCCTGAGCCTAATCATTCTTATCAGCGACTATCAACCATCTCCCAACACCAGACATTCTAGTAACACACCCTTTGATTTACCATTTCATTATCTGAAGAACCAATCTATGAAAAATAAATAAGTAAAAAATAGTTACAGAGGCCAGAGCCTTTTAAATACATATACACACACACACACACACATATATATATATATATACATACATGATGATTTTCACTTCTTTACAGAAGAAGGTCATCTCTTTAATTAGCAAATGCCATCATGAGATCTCATGTGACTAGCAACTCTAGCTTTGGACAAACAGACTCTGTTGCAGATATTACAAATACTTATTTATTCACATTGTTTTTTAATTAATCATGCATTATCTTGTAACTTCAGGAGTGTGGGCACGAGAGACCGGATCTGGCAAGTTTGAACATAAAACAAGTAAAACACACATTTTAGGCCAGATATGGCCAGTTTAAATGCCACAGAGTTAAGGTTGCTTTTCATGGCATCCCTAAAATGTTTCTTAAGTTTATGTCTTGAACATTTACCATGTGGCAACTCTCCATTAAAAATTTGTCATCCAGCATCGTAGTAAGGTGTCCAGCCCAGTACATCTGACATCATATGAAAAGAATTTCAATGTGTTGGCCCACTCAAGATCAATGGTGTCTGGTGTTAGAAACTGCGTATATACATACAACACACTCATTCATCCTCATTTATATAGAAATACTATCAAAGGCAGCGAGCTGGCAGAATCGTTAGCACGCCGGGCGAAATGCGAAGCCGTATTTCGTCTGCCGTTACATTCTGAGTTCAGATTCCGCCGTGGTCGACTTTACCTTTCATCCTTTCGGGGGTCGATAAATTAAGTACCAGTTTCGCACTGGGGTCGATGTAATCAACTTAATCCCTTTGTCTGTCCTTGTTTGTCCCCTCTATGTTTAGCCCCTTGTGGGTAATAAAGAAATATATAGAAATACTATCAAATGAATACACAAACACACCGATTGCTGTGATACCAGATTCAAATCTATTGCGCAGTACCTTAGGCTAATGCCTTCTACTAGAGCCTCAGGCCAAGGAAAGCCTTATGATTGAAGCTGAGTAACTGGGAACTGTACAAAAGGTTGCAGGATTGGTTGTAGCTGTTCTGGAATAATCTGTCATTTGATGTAAAACTACCCGTTTCTTTACTACCCACAAGGGGCCAAACACAGAGAGGACAAACAAGGACAGACAACGTCGATTATATTGACCCCAGTGCATAACTGGTACTTATTTAATCGACCCCGAAAGGATGAAAGGCAAAGTTGACCTCGGTGGAATTTGAACTCAGAACGTAGCAGCAGACGAAATACTGCTAAGCATTTATCCTTGCGTGCTAATGTTTCTGCCAGCTCGCCTACCACCTGGCTCTTGGGCCCCTGACTGACATCAGAGTAGAGCCCCCTATCATATCAGAGCTCCAGGTCTAGGGTTAACTCAATGAATAGACGTACTGCTTCTTCCTACAAAGTAACTTCGAGTAGCTATAGGAGTTGTGATTTTTTCTTTTTGTCTTCTTCACTCCAACTGCCTCAAAGGCCATGTAGAGAGGAATCATGAGCACTGGGTTGGCTTGTCTCAGTCAGCTTCTCTTTCTGTGCATGTGTGTATGTGAGTGTATGTTTATTTTTTATATATATGTGTGTGTGTGTGTGATATATATATATATATATATATATATATATGTATATGTATATATACTCTTTTACTCTCTTTTACTTGTTTCAGTCATTTGACTGCGGCCATGCTGGAGCACCACCTTTAGCCGAGCAAATCGATCCTGGGACTTATTCTTTGTAAGCACAGTACTTATTCTATCGGTCTGTTGCCAAACCGCTAAGTGACAGGGACATAAACACACCAGCATCGGTTGTCAAGCAATGCTAGAGGGACAAACACAGACACACAAACATACACACACATACATATATATACATATATACGACAGGCTTCTTTCAGTTTCCGTCTACCAAATCCACTCACAAGGCATTGGTCGGCCCGAGGCTATAGCAGAAGACACTTGTCCAAGATGCCACGCAGTGGGACTGAACCCGGAACCATGTGGTTGGTAAGCAAGCTACTTACCACACAGCCACTCCTGCGCCTATATATATATATCATCATTATTGTTTAATGTCCGCCTTCCATGCTGGATGTTAAACAATGACGATATATAGATATATATAAAAAATAAACATACATACACACACACGTGTGTGTTTGTGTGTGTGTGTGTGTGTGTGTGCACGCAGGCATTGCAGTTTGTAAGAAGCTTGCTTCCTAACCACCTAGTTCTGGGTTCAGTCTCTCTGTATAGCACCCTGGGCAAGTGTCTTCTATCATAGTTTCAGGCTGTCCAAAGCCTTGTGAGTGGATATGGTAGATGGAAGCTGAAAGAAGCCTGTTGTATATACGGTACTACACTCTTGGAGTGGTTGGCGTTAGGAAGGGCATCTAGCTGTAGAAACTCTGCCAGATCAAGACTGGAGCCTGGTGCAGCCATCTGGTTTACCAGTCCTCAGTCAAATCGTCCAACCCATGCTAGAATGGAAAGCGGACGTTAAACGATGATGATGATGATGATCCATGTGTGCCTTTGTGTCCATGTTTGTCGACTGGTGTTAGTGTGTTTACATACCTGTAACTTAGCAGTTTGCCAAAAGTGACTGATAGAATAAGTACTAGGCTTTAAAAAAATAAGTACAGGTGTTGATTCATTCAACTAAGAGTTCTTGAAGGTGGTACCCCAGGATGGTTGCAGTCTAATGACTGAAACAAGTAAAAGGGGATGGCTGGTGATTTCAATGGACATGCTGGACAACACCTGAGTGTCTTCCATGGGGTACATGGAAGTCATGAAATTTGTTCCGAAATGAGGAGGGAACAAGGCTGCTGGAGTTCTGTGATGTGAATGACCTAATGATCTGCAACACTAACTTCAGTAAACCAGGCAGTTACCTGATAACCTATAAATCCGGTGACCATGCTAGCCAGATTTACTACATTCTCACCAGAAAGCAAGATTTATGGTTGCTCATAAATGCAAAGTCCTTTCCTGGTGAAGAATGTACTCCTCAGCATAGGTGACTCGTTAGTGACTTCAAACTACAGACATGAAGGATTTCAAGAAGTGGCACGTAAAAAGAACCATCTGATTGTGGCCGTTGCCAGCGTCGTTTGGCCTCCGTGCCGGTGGCACGTAAAAAGCACCATCCAATTGTGACCATTGCCAGCCTCGTCTGGCCTCCGTACCAGTGGCACGTAAAAAGCACCATCTGATTGTGGCCATTTGCCAGCCTCATCTGCACCTGTGCCGGTGGCACATAAAAAGCACCCACTACACTCACGGAGTGGTTGGTGTTAGGAAGGGCATCCAGCTGTAGAAACACTGCCAGATTAGACTGGGCCTGGTGCAGCCTTCTGGCTTGCTAGACCCCAGTTGAACAGTCCAACCCATGCTGGCATGGAAAGCGGACGTTAAACGATGATGATGATGATGTATCTGGAATCTTAAGGATCCTTTCCATAGTCAGAGGTTTAGAGGTGTCCTACAGAAGCATTTAATGAAGAGGAAGAACTACAGACATGTAACATAGAGGATAACTGGAAGTTCCTACGTGTCAACTTACTGTGAGCCACAGACCAAATTTGTTGTTGGTGCAAAGTCCCAACTAGACCTAGGGTGAGATGGTGATGGAACAGTGTAGTTGACAGGGTCATTAGAGCAAAGAAACAAGACTGAAAGGGTTGCAGAAGCAAGGAGCTGTATCAGGCATCTAGAAGGGGAGCTAAGGGTGAAGCAGAAAGGGATAAGTTTGCCAATGTTCTGTAGCATGAGGACCAGCAGCTTGAAATGTCTTGATTTGCAAAACAGGGCACTCTGATACCTTCACCAAGGACCAAGTCAGCTGGGTAAAGAGTGGCTATAAGGGGAAACCAAGTGAACAGATATGGAGACAATGATGTAAATAAACAGATAAAATTCCTCAGGTCTGATATATAGAATATGTATACATGGTAGAGTCCCTTGCCCTACATAGGCATAGGAGTGGCTGTGTGGTAAGTAGCTTGCGTACCAACCACATGGTTCCGGTTTCAGTCCCACTGTGTGGCACCTTGGGTAAGTGTCTTCTACTATAGCATCGGGCCGACCAAAGCCTTGTGAGTAGATTTGGTAGACGGAAACTGAAAGAAGCCTGTTGTATATATGTATGTATATATATTTATATACATGTTTGTGTGTATGTTTGTGTCTGTGTTTGTCCCCCACAACATCGCTTGACAACCAATGCTGGTGTGTTTACGTCCCTTTAACTTAGCAGTTCAGCAAAAGAGACTGATAGAATAAGTACTAGGCTTACAAAGAATAAGTCCTGGAGTCGATTTGCTCGACTAAAGGCGGTGCTCCAGCATGGCCACAGTCAAATTACTGAAATGAGTAAAAGACAAGTGAAGGAACAACAAACAGGGTGTGTTAGTTTGAAGTTCAGGAAAAATGGAAGAAGTCTTTGATATTTCACGTCTATGCTCTCCTACAGAAAGGGACGAGGAGAGAAAACAAATATAGAGAGGAAAAAATGTGTCTGGATTAATAGTTGCACATATTGAATTCACCAGAAGGAAGGAAGTGGTTGGAGGTGTTAGTGGCAAATGAGACAGCAGTGACCTGGCTGAAGTTTTGCATGTGCTATCATGTATGTACGATGTGTGGATAAGCATATGTGTGAGTATGAGAGTCCACCCAAAAAATAAATACACACTTCAAGGAAAGGAAAACACGTAGAAATATTTTAATTCTAAATTTATTCAGTTACCTTTAAATTTTACGATCTTTTTTTGACTGTTATCAAGTGTATGACATTAAAAAAAAATTTTTTTTTTTTAATTTTAATGAAAAATTTCAAAACATTTTTTGTTTTAAAAAGACCATAATTTTTACTGTTGGTAAGGTGTGATACTGAAAAAGTTAGGTTACACCTGGTGAATTGAGTTTTATGTGTTACTTTAACACATGGTAGGTAAGGATGAAGAGTTTGTGAGGACAATTGTGTGATCTGATGAAGTACAATTTAAGCTAAATAGAACAGTGAACCAACATAATTGTATTTACTGGGTACCAGAAAATCCTTGCTTGCATGTGGACAAAGCTGTCAATTTACCAGGGGTCAATGTCTAGTGCTGAGTATCATCAAGAGGTGTGACAGGACAATTTTCCTTTGAATATACAAGCTCAATTTACCTGCCATACATGCACTTTAAGGAAATAATGAATTTTTCTTTCAACAAGGACAGCACACTGCCACACTACTGCCAAGACATGCAAGCTTATTTGGATAAGAATTTACAAGGACGCTGGACAAGATGAAATGGTGCGGTTATGTTTCCCACATGTTCTCATTTAACATCTGCACACTTTTACTTACGGGGCACCCTAAAGGATATCAGGTATCACAGAAAACCAGCTTCACTGATGGCTCTTTGGGGAGAAATTGAAATGACATGTGCAGCAATCCCACAGGACACTTTGGCCAATATTTGCCTGCTCTACATTGATAATGGGCAAATATCCTGAACCTAGTCTGTAGATGTCAGACCAGAAAGGGGAATTAGCTGACCTTCCCTATTCAAAGGTTATAATGGACACAGGCTCATGTGTCACATAGCTAGCTAGAGGAGATGGCCTCTTGGAGCTAATCAACGGCAGCATTCGTCCTATTTATCTGGACTGCCATGTTAGCTTGGCAATAACTATTAATACAATATTTTTTTTCATCTATGGAAGAGCTCCATCCAAAATATCAGAATTCACCTCTCACACAACACAGGAACTTGATCAAATTTGTGTCCTTTATTAACTTACTTTTACAAAAGCAAACTATCCCTCTACAATTTTAAGTTTAATGCAAAGCAGGGTTTAGGTTACACTAAGCATATATCATATGTCAAATTTTTTATATATGTCATGTGTGTGTGTGAATTTTATATAAGTGTGTCCATTATATGAGATACTTGTATATAAGGTATACATTACATACAAGATATGTCATACATGTAACTTATGTCCGGTATCCTTTAATGTAAGATATATCCTTTATATAAAGTATGTCCCATATGCAAGCTATGTCCTTTATGCAAAGATGATTTAAAATGTGTTTAAAGAAGTATCTGTTATAAAAATATTCTTTATATAAAGACATCGTTTGTACAAAAGTGTGTCATGATGTATTTTGTATTGGGTTGGTAACTAAGTTCCCACCGTTTTTTTTTAATTTTGGAATCTATTTTGTTTTTTTTCTAGCTAATTTTAGTTAATTTTTGTTTATTTTAAGATCATTAAAACGGAATGTCAAGTTAAGAAAAATGAGCATTTTTGACACCTCTTTCTTTTTGCTTTTAATTAAATGCTCATGACATTTGTGCTGTGTATGGAGAGGGTGCAATAGCTGAAAGAACCGCTCGTGATTAGTATGCCAAGTTCAAAAATGGAAATTTTGACCTCAAAGACACACCTCGTTCTGGCCATCCAGTTGAGTTCAATGAAGAGCGATTAAACCAACTTTTGCATGAAAATTCTTGTCAAATGACAAGGGAACGGGCAGAGAAAATAGAATGCTCCACACTGCTATAGAAAAGCATCTTCACTTGATGGGAAAGGTTCAGAAGTATGGAGCATGGGTTCTGCATGCTTTAAGTGACGACAACAAAAATCAACGAGCCACAATCTCCGCTGGTTTGCTTGCTCATCACTGCTCAACTCATGGACACAAGCAACAATTTCTTTACCGAATCATTACTGGCGACGAAAACTGGTGCCTGTACATCAATATGAAGCAGCATAAGGAATTGCTTAGCCCCAGTAAACAAGCGACACCATGTGTGAAACCAGATCATCATCTGTGTAAAACAATGTTGTGTGTATGGTGGGACTGGGAAGGGATTATCCATTACGAATTGCTTGAACAGAACCAAACAGTCAATGTAGAACTCTATGTTCAACAGATGGAACGACTCAACATGGATATTCAAGAGAAAAGACCTAATCGGCAGTATGGAGTTCTTCTGCTGCACGACATCGCCCGCCCTCATATCGCCAATATGACCAAGGAAGCCATTCAAACGCATGGCTGGGTAGTGCTGCCACACCTGCCGTACTCTCCTGATTTGACGCCAACGGATTTCCACCTCTTTCGCTCTCTTTCAAATGCTGTGCGTGGAGTTTCGTTCAATATTGATGCAGAATTGAGAGCTTGGTTGGATCAATTTTTCAAGTCGAAATCGGGTGATTTCTACCAATAAGGTAGTGAAAATCTTGTTGAATGTTGGGAAGAAGTTGTAAACAACAAGGGTGAAAACATTATTGATTAATTAGTTATTTTTTATTAAACCTTTAAAAAAATTTAGATTTAAAAAAACAGCAGGAACTTAGTTGCCGACCTCATATATATTAAATAATGTTCTGTATGTAAACAAACTAAATTTATTAGTATTTAAGTCCATGTTAATATAATTAATGCATAATTAATACCGCTAACCATTTCGCCTGGTGTGCTAACATTTCTGCCAGCATACACATGTCAGTTTCTGCCAACCAACATCACACACACATACATATAAACTCAAAACAGACCAGGCACACATTACAAAAGGTTTGTATACTTCAGCAGATAAACACACATACACGCTTTACAGGTAAGATAAGTTTCTTTGAATAAATGATACATTCTGACAAACACATATATATATATATATATATATACACAAACATACAAATACACACAGACACATAAACAAAAACACACCACAGGAAAAGAGGTGACAGTTTTTCTAAATTCCAGAGTGTTTAATTTCATATGTGATGATGTAGAAATAGCGGTGAGTTCATGAAGCATGAGAAAACAAATGAGTCCATGAAGTGTGAAACACCAGCAGTAATAGTAAAGCATGATAACTACGTACTTTTACCCAAATCTTCAGCAATTCCAGCCATCATCTCTGACAAAGATAAAGCCAAGTGTGTGACATCTAAAGTGGTCAGAACTAGAATTGTGCTTGTGTGTATGTAGGTATATATATCATCATCATCATCGTTTAACATCCGCTTTCCATGCTAGCATGGATTGGATGATTTGACTGAGGACTGGCGAACCAGATGGCTGCACCAGGCTCCAATCTTGATCAGCCAGAGTTTCTACAGCTGGATGCCCTTCCTAAAGCCAACCACTCTGAGAATGTATAGTGTGTGTGTGTGTGTGTGTGTATGTGAACTTTAGGTTAGTTAAAATATGTTTGTGATATATTTCACCTTCTAAAGGCAAATTCACTGCAGTTTTTGTGGAGAAAAAAAAATTTCTCTCTGATGATAAAAGGTTTAAGAATACCATCTCTGCCCAGTGTTGCCTCTGTCAGATTCCCAGAAGCAGCGATTCTAGCTCTTTAGCTGTTATCAATGTGAAATACTGAAGAGAGGTAATCCAAGATAGATTAAAAGCTGCAGCTTTAACTAAAACAAAGTCAACATTGAGTGAGCTGTGCCATTATTCCACCAAGCACAGATAACACACTGGGCTGCCAGTCAGGCCATAAGGGTGCAACAAACATGTACCACTTGGTTTTGTGGCACCTCCATTGATAACATGTCTGGTCACATACTTACACATGAATTAGTGTACAGGTACATATTAACATGCTCCCATCTATGCCCGCACCCAAAGACATATTCAAACAGATGTTACATTTATACCTGCCTACACAAAACACATGTATTGCATCCTAACAGCCTTGCCAGCTGTTTGATGTGATATCTGCAGACCCACATCCCTTCCATCTTGTAAGGCCACGTAAGTGCGACCTATTTCTCTGGTCAGCAGTTCACTCCGATTCCTAACAACAATAATTTGACACTGTGGTTGTGAGGCCGTGTTTTCCACTCTTCCTCCTCCACCTCCTTCCACTCTCCCTCTATACCTATTTCTTTACTACCCACAAGGGGCTAAACACAGAGAGGACAAACAAGGACAGACAAACGGATTAAGTCAATTATATTGATCCCAGTGCGTAACTGGTACTTAATTTATCGCCCCCCCGAAAGGATGAAAGGCAAAGTCAACCTCAGCGGAATTTGAACTCACAACGTAACAGCAGACGAAATACAGCTACGCATTTCGCCCGGCATGCTAACCTTTCTGCCAGCTCGCCGTCTTTCATGCCATTGTGTGCGTGTAGTATCTATGTTATTTGAGGGAGATTTGTTAACTATTTTTAACAAGTCAAGCAACCACATTGAGTGATAAGAAAGTATCTAGCAGGGTGGAGATCCATGTAGTCACTCTTCTTGCTAGAAATAGCAATTACATATAGTTCAATGAATACTAACATACCTAATGCAGTGAGCAAAACAAATTTTCAATTGATTAAAACTGCTCTTGCAATGGGGAGAGGAAACCAATTTTAATGATTAATGCTAATAAAATTTAATCAAGACAAAGGGCAACAACTCAGAAATTTTAATTAATTGAAATTTGAATTTCAATGGAGTGAGGAAATAAAGATGTCATTATCTCCAAGATTGATATTAATTTAATATCTTTGGCATGTGTAGTGGAAACTCCAAATAATTTAATCTACTATTATCCCTGACTATAAAAGTATCTGTGACTTTGCCAGAATGGGAGTTACTATATGATTTTCACATGAACCTCTCTCTCTCTCTCACACACACACACACATAAACACAGCAAAATACAAATACACACATCACATTTCGATTGTCCAACAAACTGCAACAAACTCCTTGTTACCACTGGCAACCAATAATGCCAAGCTCCGACATATTCGCACACAAGACAATGTGTTAATCTGAACTGCTAGAATTAACTAACCCCTCCCCCCACGCTTAAATCAAACTACCATCTTTTGCTGAACCGCTAGGTTATGGGGGGACATAAACACACCAGCATCGGTTGTCAAGCGATGTTGGGGGGGGGGGCACAGACACACACACACATATATATATATATATATATATATATATATATATATACACATGCACATATATAGGACGGGCTTCTTTCAGTTTCCGTCTACCAAATCCACTCACAGGGCTTTGGTCGGCCCGAAGCTATAGTAGGAGACACTTGCGCAAGGTGCCACGCAGTGAGACTGAACCCAGAACCATGTGGTTCGTAAGCAAGCTACTTACCACACAGCTGCTCCTACGCCTATATATACCTCTAAAAAGAAGGAGATTTGGAGTGAAGTAATTTTTTTGTGTGAAGCAAAGACTGGATGTGTGTATAGAGTAATTCTTTATGTTGGTAAAGGAACACAGTTTGATTCAAAATACAGTGAATATCCCATGAGTTCTCATGTTGTGTTGTCTCCAATGAAGCCTTTATTTGGTAAACATCATTGTGTTACTGTGGGTAGCTTTTACACTAGTCCACAATTAGCAGATACTCTGGTTAGTCACTACACTGATATTTATGGAACTTTCCGTTTGAATAGAAAGGAAATGCCTGAACAGCTGAAAAGGGCAAAACTGAAAAAAGGGGAAATTGCAGCATTTCAGTTTTTTAGTTATGGAAATTGAAAAAAATATAATTATAAAAAAAAAAGATTTTTGAGAAGACATGTTAAAAAAAAATTAAAATATTTAATTTCCCTAAAGTGAAGCTGTGTGGTAAGTAGCTTGCTTACGAACCACGTGGTTCTGGGTTCAGTCCCACTGCATGGCACCTTGGGCAAGTGTCTTCTACTATAGCCTTGGGCCGACCAAAGCCTTGTAAGTGGATTTGGTAGACAGAAACTGAAAGAAGCCCGTCGTATATATGTGTGTGTATATGTATGTATGTGTATGTATATATATATATATATATATATATATATATGGCAAAAACTGATTCTAGCAAAAACTGTCCGATGAACGGCAACGGGAAACTCAGAGTAACAGGTTTTGTTGAATTTTCTGCTGCTTTAAATAAAGTATATATATATATGTATATGTGTATATGTTTGTGTGTCTGTGTCCCCCCCACAAAGAGATTTTTTATGATAAAGTTGGAAAAAAAAAGCAATGAATAAAAAATATTTTTTAAATATGGGTAGAGTTATCTCAGTTTTGCCAAAAACGGTATCTTTAAAATAAAATTTCAAGTAAAATATTGGACATTTGAGTCTGTTTGAGCAGTGAAGCTTCTAGTTTTTACAAAGTCACTTGTGCCACTGTGCGACTTCTTTATATGACGATCTTCTGATGCTGTAGAACACAAAATGTGTACCATCGTGGAGAGGAAGAGAAAATTCCCTTTCTCTTAAGCTTTAATTTCAATTTTAAAATTCTCCGAATCTTGAAACAATATACAAAAACTAACTGAATTCTGAATTACAATATTTTATGTTTGTCAAAAAGATAACAAAGAAATCCCTTTCTTTCAGGCTTTTTGAGTGGGACAGTACCTTGTAGGATACTAAACTGTTGCAGAGAGGAAAATGTTTCCACTTCGATAAGTTGTTAAACATTTATACTGTGGGTATATCAACAATATACTTTAATTTCCAAATTAAATCACTTCTTTCTGGTCCTTCAGTTAAAAATTTTCTGAAAAATCTTCTTGAATGATCACTTCACCAGTTTTCAGGTTTTCATTCAGGAACTTGAGCTCTGCAAACTGCTGCTTAATGTTGTCAATGTGTCTGACGAACAGCTGTAGTTGCTCCACAAGATCTTTTGCCTTAGCAATTGAGCATTCCTGCAACAGCGTTCTCACTCACTTATCTTCGCTAGTCACCCACTAATAAAACTCCAAGGAATCTTCATTAGCATCAGCAAACACTTCATCTACTGGCTCAGTAACTCCACATTTTGGATATTCTCTGTCTACACAACATTTCTGCTCAAGGCTGTAGACTGTTTGCATTAGGACTTCACACATTTTCTGCAACAGACTTCCTCTCTGCAACAAAGAAATACTGATGTACCTTGGACAGAATACAAATACATCTGGCCATTTTGAAAACATTATTGAGTAGCTCTGGTCTAAAAACAGAGGTTCTGAAATGCAAGTTCTGAATTGGCCATTTGTGTGAGAACTCACAAGTCTTACAGTCTTTCGTTACTGTATTTATTTCGAGATGCTCTGTATTTCTTTCAATTATTTTAAGTATAACAAATCATCATCATCTTCATTTAGCATCCGCTTTCCATGCTAGCATGGGTTGGACGGTTCAACTAGGGCTGGGAAGCCAGAAGGCTGCACCAGGCCCAGTCTGATCTGGCAATGTTTCTACGGCTGGACGCCCTTCCTAACGCCAACCACTACATGAGAGTAGTGGGTGCTTTTTACGTGCCACTGGCACAGGTGCCAGACGGGGCTAGCAAACGGCTACGATCGGATAGTGCTTTTTACATGCCACCGGTACGGGGGCCAGGCAAGGCTGGCAACGGCCACAATTGGATGGTGCTTTTTACGTGCCACCGGCACGAGGCCAGTCGGGACGGCGCTGGCAACGGCCACGTTCGGATGGTTCTCTTACGTACCACTGGCACTGGTATCACAGCTGCAATTTCCATTGATGTTGATCGATTTCGATGACGTTAAAGTATTTAGTAAAATAACTTTGTTATAATTAAGCTAGTGTTAGGAACATAAATTGTGACTAAAGGTTTGGTGGAAGATTTTAATTCAGAACTTTTAAAAACAAGACATTTGTATTACAAAGCCAGAGCCAGTTTCAGCCGGGTTGGTAACAAAAGGGTTAAAATGTTGCAAAGGGGAAAATCATTTCTTGGACAAGAAATACTGCTGTTTCTCTGAAGCAGGTTTAGGTTTTCAGCAGTACTGAATATTTGTTCCCTTGAGGAGTCCATGTCTCAGTACTTTTAACCAGTTGAAGTTTTTTCTATTTCTGTCTAGCAAGAAAAAAAAAAAAAAAATTTCCCCTCCGCAATGGCCAAAATTAGAAATTATGAAAATTATGATAATTTATGTATAAGCAACAGTAGACCGACAATCATTTTCCCTGTTTTCACAGACTATGATTATTATGAAAAAAATTAATAAGAAATTTTTTTTCCAAATAAACAAACTTTATTTTTGATTTTTGTGTAAACAAAATACTGTGGAATGGCCCACTAATGCTGAGGGCTTAACAACTACAAAGACACACATTAGATACATTAATACTAAGAGCTTAACAACAACTATAACAAGGAAGGACACATTAGATAATGTAGTCCAAGATACACAAATGTTGAAGCCTTAGCAACAACTAAAAGGAAGGACATTTGATAATGTAATCCTAGATATTGTTATTCTGAGGGTTTAACAAAAACAATAGGAAGGACACATTAGACAATGTAGTTCTGGATATAGTGAATAAAATAGGGGATATTCATGTTGAAATATTTGATCATCAACAAGTCTGCTGGTTCATAGCTGGCCTGGGGTTTAACAACACAATATATACCTATTTCTTTACTACCCACCAGGGGCTAAACACAGACACACGGATTAAGTCAATTACATCGACCCCAGTGCATAACTGGTACTTAATTTATTGACCCCGAAAGGATGAAAAGCAAAGTCGACCTCGGCGGAATTTGAACTCAGAACGTAACAGCAGACGAAATACGGCTACGCATTTTGCCCGGTGTGCTAACGTTTCTGCCAGATCACCACCAATATATACCACCCAACAAGAGAACCCACCCCTACAACATTTGATTTACAGGAAATAGCAACCAATCACCTCCAGATCACACTTTACCATTTTAAGAGAAACATTGGACAATGGAGATTCTGGTATCAATACAAATGTATTGATACTTTCAGCAGGAGTGGCCGTGTGGTAAGTAGCTTGTTTACCAACCACATGGTTCCGGGTTCATTCCCACTGCGTGGCACCTTGGGCAAGTGTCTTCTACTATAGCCTCGGGCCAACCAAAGCCTTGTGAGTGGATTTGGTAGGCAGAAACTGAAAGAAAGCCATCGTATATATGCATATATATATATATATATATATATATGCATATATACGATATATGCATATATATATATGTGTGTGTGTGTGTGTGTGTTTGTGTGTCTGTGTTCGTCCCCCCCAACATCGCTTGACAACCGCTGCTGGTGTGTTTACGTCCTTGTAACTTAGCGGTTCAGCAAAAAAGAATGACAGAATAAGTACTAAGTACTAGGCTTACAAAGAATAAGTCCTGGGGTTGATATGCTCGACTAAAGGCGGTGCTCCAGCATGGCCGCAGTCAAATGACTGAAACAAGTAAAAGAGTATAATAGATTGGTGTCACACCTGAACAAATAAATCAACCATGATTCATCGCTAAAGTTTTAATTATCAGAAATATTTTATCATGATTAGAGAAAAAGGAATTTATCAGTAATATTAGTGGTGGTGGTTGTCTCTAGGACTACACTGTCTAATGTGTCTTTCTTTATTCAAGACAATAGTGTATGTTGTGTGTGCGTGGCTGCTTTACTAGAAGGCCGACTGACAATATAGACCCTCCTTTGTTGTTGTTTAGCCCCAGGCCAATTTTAACTGAGCAGACATATCATTGAAACCATTCCAGCCATGCATTTCATCTATTCTCTATACTCTTTACTCTTTTACTTGTTTCAGTCATTTGACTGCGGCCATGCTGGAGTACCGCCTTTAATCGAGCAACTCGACCCCGGGACTTATTCTTTTGTAAGCCCAGTACTTATTCTATCGATCTCTTTTGCCGAACTGCTAAGTAACGGGGACGTAAACACACCAGCATCGGTTGTCAAGCAATGCTAGGGGGACAAACACAGACACACAAACATACACGCACACACACATATATATATATATATATATATACATATATACGACGGGCTTCTTTCAGTTTCCGCCTACCAAATCCACTCACAAGGCACCGGTCGGCCCGGGGCTATAGCAGAAGACACTTGCCCAAGGTGCCATGCAGTGGGACTGAACCCGGAACCATGTGGTTGGTTAGCAAGCTACTTACCACACAGCCACTCCTGCGCCAATGCACAGAGAATCCACATTATTGAATGTGTCTTTTTTTTAAAACAGTACAGCACAATTTGAGGGAGATTTAGCTGTTATTTCTACCAAGATGAGCAAATATATAGAGGGTCCCTTGTTAGAAAGGACTAGCAGTGCTCGTATCTCTATATGGTGTTTAGCTGCATTTCTTTACATTCAAAGTGCATTCAGAGTCCAAATCTTGCTGAAGTCAATTTCAACTAATCAAATCTGGGGTTGATATTATTCTTTTTCTATTTTCAGCCAACAGGCTGTGGTCGTGTTGGGGGTAGAGTAATGATTATTATTCAACGAGGTGGATTTGTAGAATCATGAGACCATCCATACAAAAAAAAAAAAAAAAAAATTCAGGCGCAGGAGTGGCTGTGTGGTAAGTAGCTCACTTACCAACCACATGGTTCTGGGTTCAGTCCCACTGCGTGGCATCTTGGGCAAGCGTCTTCTACTATAGCCTCGGGCCAACCAAAGCCTTGTGAGTGGATTTGGTAGACGGAAAATGAAAAGAAGCCCGTTGTAAGTATATATATATATGTGTGTGTGTGTGTGTGTGTGTGTTTGTCTTCCCAACATCGCTTGACAACCAATGCTGGTGTGTTTACATCGCTGTAACTTAGCGGTTCGGCAAAAGAGACCAATAGAATAAGTACTAGGCTTACAAAGAATAAGTCCTGGGGTCGATTTGCTTGACTAAAGGCGGTGCTCCAGCATGGCCGCAGTCAAATGACTGAAACAAGTAAAAGAGAGTATTTAGTTATTTATATTCTGAGTTCAAATCCAGTTGTATAAAGTTGACTTTATTTTAATGATCCAGGAAATATGAACAATAAAGTACCTGCCGTATACTACATACAGTCCATCGAATACAGGGGCTCTCAACCGGGTTCATATAAGACTTTAAGAGGCCCATAAATGCAATATAATAAATTGGGGTCCATGGTAATTATTTAGGGGCCATGAAAAAATTGTGCTTCATACCAGCACAGTTTATATGCAATTACTGGTTATACATCCACAATAGTGGATGTATAACCAATTTATTGCGTATAAAAGTTTGACTGCACAAAATATTTTAAGAATTTTTATGTAAGTCCTAATAATATTTAATTATAAAAATACAATAGGATTTTTTTTAAAACATTGAAAGGCTAAGAAGGTCCATCCAAGTAAAATAGGAATCAAAGGGGTCCATAGGTAAAAAATGGTTGAGAACCCCCGATATTAAGACCAAACCCACTCTCAATATGCAGCCTGGTAACTATGTTAGAAATTGGTGGAAATACTAATGTTATTACTGGAAATAATTAAAATTTTAAAAAGGAAAAAGTTTAAATGCTTAGAAATAATCAAATATAAATATTTCATAGGGAATTGAATAAATGTATTTAGTATGAGAGAGGGGGGGAGTTAGAGGGAGACAGACGGACAGACAGTGAGAGAGAACAAGTGATGAGAGAATGACAAAAAAAAAGTAGAGAATAACAGATAGTGACAGACTAAGAGGAAGAAAGATGTGAAAGGCAGAAAGAAAAATAAGGGCCTGTCCTTATTTTTATTTTCCTTACTGCATGACAGAGGGACAGAAAGAGAGAGATAAAGAGAAACAGTGAAACTGAAGGTATTAGTAACACTAGATATTATAGCAGAAAGGGCAGCGAGCTGGTAGAAATGTTAGTACGCCGGGCGAAATGCGTAGCAGTATTTCGTCTGCCGTTACGTTCTGAGTTCAAATTCCGCCGAGGTCGACTTTGCCTTTCATCCTTTCGGGGTTGATAAATTAAGTACCAGTTACGCACTGGGGTCGATGTAATTGACTTAATCCCTCTGTCTGTCCTTGTTTGTCCCCTCTGTGTTTAGCGCCTCGTGGGTAGTAAAGAAATAGATATTATAGTGGAAATATCAACATTGAATGTAGTGATAGCAATGGGAGCATTTTAGAAGTGTTGCATGTTTTTTTTTTATACAAATATTGGACCCATCCCCATTGCTAAGCTCCTGTAAATTAGTTAACTGGGTAGCCAGTCCAGCTGGTAGAGAGTATATTCAACAAGACAGTATCAACACACAATCTCAGCTCCTATGAACTAGTTCACTTTCTTCACCCTGCAGATCTCTCTCACTACCCACATGGTCACCACTCAAATACTTACCATCAAAGACCAAGCCGAACACCAACCTAGTCATTCTGGCAAGGCAGGAAGGACCTACAGGAGATGTGGGCACTTCCCTTCTTTTCACAGACTAATTATAATAATCATATAAAAACAGTCACCATGATGATGCCAATGAGTCAAACGATCCAAATGACAATATTAGCTTGACTATGATTAACACAGAAATGCCACATTTAATTAAGAGTTCAGTATTTTATAATTTATGTATTAGTCAGTTGTAATTTAAAGAGACGACTAATACCAACAACTATACAGTCTTTTACTGGTGTCAGTTACTAGAATGCTGCTGTGTTTGGGACACTGCCTTGAAGGGATTTTAGCTGCTTACACTGATCCCATAACTTATTTTAGTTTGGTGTTAATGCCGTAGGTCTCTATGGAGTGGTTAGGTTACCTTTTTTGTTATAAAGGGATATAATTTGAAACACTCGTTTACATCAGTACAGACACAAACAGACATAAAAATGAGATGAGTGTGTGTGTGTGTGTCTGTGAATGTGTGTGTGTGTCTGTGAATGTGTGTGTGTGTCTGTGAATGTGTGTGTGTGTCTGTGAATGTGTGTGTGTGTCTGTGAATAAATAAGAGTGGCTGTGTGGTAAGTAGCTTGCTTACCAACCACATGGTTCCAGGTTCAGTCCCACTGTGTAGCACCTTGGACAAGTGTCTTCTACTATAGCCTCGGGCCGACCAGAGACTTTTAAGTGGATTTTGTTGATGGAAACTGAAAGAAACCAATCATATATATATATATATATATATATATATATATATATATATATGTACGACGGGCTTCTTTCAGTTTCTGTCTACCAAATCCACTCACAAGGCTTTGGTTGGCCCGTGGCTATAGTAGAAGACACTTGCCCAAGGTGCCACGCAGTGGGAATGAACCTGGAACCATGTGGTTGATAAGCAAGATACTTACCACACAGCCACTCCTGCGCCTACATTGAATATTTCTTTTATACATACTCACCCTGTAAACATGGGTTCAAATCTTGTTTACAAAAGATGGACCTTTAACTTCAATAACTCTTTTAACTTTTCAAGTTTTCTGTTTTTGTTACTCATATCAAAAATTTTTACCAATTTGTATTGATAAAAATTCTTCTGCAAACTCTAGTAATTTCAAAATTTCCTAGGGTAAGATTTTCAGAGCTGTTAATCTTGTTTAGTGCAGAAGAATTAGGGACTTCGAATTAGTAAAACAATAAAAGGGAAAGAAAGTTGTAAAGGTCAAAGTTGAAAACAGTAAGGTTTGTTTTGATGAATAAGAGAAGTAATGTGTTAGGTAGGATGCTTTGTCAAAGAGAAAAGATTTAGATTGACTGATGGAAGATACAGATGTAACTGTACACATGGCTTAGTGGTTAGGTTTTGATTCCTGGACCGGGCGATGCATTGTATTCTTGAGCAAAACACTTCATTTCACGTTGCTCCAGTCCACTCAGAGTGGCAAAAATGAGTCATCCTGCAACGGACCGGTGTCCTGTCCAGGTGGGGAATTTCTTATTTCTTTATTGCCCATAAGGGGCTAAACATAGAGGGGACAAACAAGGACAGACAAAGGGATGAAGTCGATTACATCGACCCCAGTGCATAACTGGTACTTTATTTATCCACCCCGAAAGGATGAAAGGCAAAGTCGACCTCGGCGGAATTTGAACTCAGAACGTAACGGCAGATGAACTACTGGTAAGCATTTCACCCGGCGTGCTAACATTTCTGCCACCTCGCCGCCTTCAGGTGTGGAATTTCTACGCCACTGAAACCGGGAAACTGGCACTTATGAGCCTGGCATGGCTCAAGAAGGAACAACCTCATATATAATAGTTACAATGTAATCACTGTGACTTAAGTTTATGATTCATGTCGGTGTTTTCCAACTAAGATGGCATGATACCTTGAAATGTTGTCAAAGGTGATTAAAAATGATGCAAGATTTATCAGATTAGAATTGGTAAAAGATTCAACAGTGATGAAATCAAATCCTTCAACAAACTTCGACAACAGAAATTTAATTATTGAGTGAATGAGAAGGCTTGTACATTGGTGCACATACAGCTAGAAATAACAACCAAATATCCCTCAAACAACACCTTAAAAAATGATGGACACATTGTATAATGTAGTTCAAGAACATTGTTTGGAAATAAGATAGGGTGGTGGTGGCCACAGCTGAAATTAGTTTTGATCACAGGCCTGCTGGTTTAGAACCGACTTAAGGTTAAAAAACATTTATTCTTTACTTGTTTCAGTTATTAGACTGCAGCCATATTACGGCACTGCCTTGAAGGGTTTTAGTCAGACAAATCTACCCAGTACTTTTTTTTCAAGTTTGGTAGTTATTTCATTGGTCTCTGTGCCAATTCACTAAGTTACAGGATGTAAATAAACCAACACTGGTTGTTAAACAGTGGGTAGGAACAAACACAAAGACATAGATACAACAGGCTTCCATGCAGTTTCCAACTATCAAATTCTCTCTCAAGACTTTGGTCAGACTGGGGCTTATTATATGAGACACCTGCCCAAGGTGCAGTGCAGTGGGACTGAACCCAAAATCCATATGGCTGCAAAGCAAGCTTCTTAACCACACAGTTATGTCGAGCAAATTTAAATTTTCTAAATTAAAATTAATAGACATCCCAAGCAGAAATACAATATCTCACAAATGTTGGCTTTTTGTTTGTGTTTATTTTTCATTATGAAAATAAAGTAGGAGAGAACTGAGCCATGGGTTAATACAATGTCTTCCTAAGTGGGTCCCAAAGAGCATGAGTCACATTAAAAATTCTGAGATTTCACGAGATAAGGGGTCCATAAATAAAATTGAATAAAAGTTTTATTTTTTAGAAAATGCTCTTCACCATTTTCAAAGTAAGTTATTTTATGGTTATTAATGAATAAATTTTCCAAAACAAATTGTTTCATTTAATGTTTTATAAAAATTAGATTGGTAGTGATTGTCCATAAAATAATAGGATTTTTCCACAATTTTTGGAAAACTGCAAAAAGAGTCCCATTACAAAATAAATTTATGAATCACTAGGTGGTGGACTGGCAGAATCAATAAGGTAACAGACAAAATGCCTTGGTGGAGGCACATGGCTTAGTGGTTAGAGCAGCAGACTCACGGTCGAGGGATCACGGGTTCGAATCTCAGACCGGGTGATGTGTGTGTTTATGAGTGAAAATACCTAAGCTCCACGCGACTCCGGCAGAAGGTAATGGCGAACTTCTGCTGACTCTTTCGCCACAACTTTCTCTCACTCTTTCCTCCTGCATCTTGCAGCTCACCTGCGACAGACCGGCGTCCTGTCCAGGTGGGGAACCTATACGCTATGGAAACCGGGAAACCGGCCCTTATGAGCCAGGCATGGCTCGAGAAGGAACAAAAAAAAAATGCCTTGCTGTTTTTAGTAACATCCCTTAGATCAACTTTGCCTTTCAGCATTCTAGGGTCAATAAAAAAAAATACCAGTCTTAATTGAATTAATCAACTCATCCTTCCTTCCAAATTTAAGACTTTCTGCCTATGTTAAAAATCAATATTGATTAATGAGCCATGAGAGACAGGTTCAATATACAGTTGAGGATAAGTGGATGGATGGATGAAGACACTAATGGCATACTGGTGTGAAAGATAACAGTTTTGAAAGAGAATAAGGACATAGAGATATGAGAAAGGGCAATACAATTAATAACTGATATTAGAAAGAGTTTTGTGGTTGGAGGGGTGAATAGGTGTTTGGCATCAAGCAGCATACAATGAGCCAGACAAACCTAAGGAGTTTCTGGAGCTTCTAAATTGAGATGCTGAGGGACTCAATCTTCCACTGATGTAGAGTTTTCTTGAGTTTCGAGTGACCACTCCTAAAGAAGGCAACACTTTAGATAGGTCAATTAGCAACATAATTAGGTCAACAAGGGGAATGAAATACTGACTGGACTTTACAATACAAACAGCAATTAGTATCATCATCATCATCAAAATACAATTAACATTGTCATTTATCATATAATCATTATCATCAACATCAATATCATCTTGAGTGGAAGACGAATAAAATGAGATAAAGAATCACATTAAAGCAATATAGAAAGAACATTAAATTAGGGAAGGTGCATATAAATGTATGTCCAACAATACTATACTTGTTCCACGTTCTCGCGTTGTTGTGTTTTCTCTTTGTGTTTTCATGTTTGGATTAACTATATATTATATATATATATATATATGTTTAAAGATCTAGTAGAGGTAGAATCAACAAAAAGTACTCCATCCAGTGAGAGATGAATATCAATTTAAATACACAAACAAAAGAGCTACTAATAATTTCATGCTTTTATGATACTTGAACAGGCATATTTATAAAATGCGGCATATATCTTAAAGCAATCTTTCAGGCTCTGTTTATGCGTTATATATATTTTAAAAACAAGAATGCTAAACAGTAAAAAAAAATAAGAAAAAATGTGGAAAAAACATGAAGAAGGTTGGTGCAAACAATGGAAACTTTGTTACATGAGGTTGACGTTACAGCTATGCACCAAGACAAATCAATTGAAGAGAAGATTTATATTGGGTTATGTGAGGGCAAATTCAAGAGGCATTACGCAAACCACCTATCTTTCCAGCACATCATAAAAGTAATGTAACTAATTTGGCTAACCAAATATGGAATTTGAAGAGTAGCTCCACATTACATAGAATTAAGTAAAGAATAGGGGAGAAATCCAAGCCATATGTTAATGGAACTAAGATGTGCAATTTATGTGCAGCAGAAAAATGTCATATTCTTCTTAGGTCATGTATACGCCCAAGTTTTTATTAACTACATATATGTATATATGTCATCATCATCGTTTAACGTCTACCTTCCATGCTAGCATGGATAGGACAGTTTGACAGGAGTTGGCCAGGCAGAAAACAGCACCAGACTTCTGTGTCTGTTTTGGCAGAATTTTTAAAGCTTGATGCCCTTCCAAACACCAACCACCCAGCAGAGTGGATTGAGTGCTTTTTACATGGCACTTGCACAGGCGAGGTCAGTTTCAGCAAGGTTTTTACAGCTGGATACCCTTCCAAATGCCAACTACTTTACAGTGTGGACTGGATGCTTTTTACATGACATCAGCACTGGCGGGTGGGTGGGGGGTCACCATGTAAGTTGCAAGACAAAGATCCTTTGAGTGGGAAGGGGGACTTGGAGGAGATGATCTTGTGTCACATGATGAAAGGGTATAGTGGGATAGAGAGAGACAGAAACAGATGCTATGTTATAGAGGCAGTACATGGTTAACTGGCCAGAAAGAGAGAGAGAGGGAGAGTGGATCAGGAATGAGGACAGAAACAGGTATGCTGCTGTAAAGGAGATATATGGTTACCCAGCCTGAGGGAAGAGCAAGAGAAGAAGAGAGAGAATTGGAGACATAAAGAGTGCAAGAAAGCAGGAGAGTGCTGGGCATACTCACAAGGGTGGGGATCAGAATATAAATGGGGTGGTTGAGTAAAAGAAGTGAGAGAGAGAGATGGTGGCAAGTGCTAGGACACCTTGAGGTGTGGAGGTCATAATATTACATACATATATAAGTGTGCATGTGTATGTAAGGTACCCAACATGGCCTCAGCACACTGAACTCAGGTGAGCTAGGTAGAAAGAGAGAGACGGGAGGCGGTAGAAGTGCTTCGTTTACTGTAAACATCCTATAATAAATACTGAATAGTGCGATTTAGCTTGGAAAAAAGCTAACAGCTACCATGGCAACAGACAAGTAGTAGTGGTGGTGGTGGTAGTAGTAGTAGTGGTGTTGATGATGGTGATGGTGGTGGTGGTAGTAGTAGTAGTAGTAGTAGTAGCAGCAGTAGTAAGGTGATGATGATAATGGCAATGCAATTAATTGTTGCTACTACTAGCAGCAGTCACTGTGACAACATATTGTGTGGCTGTCCAGCTTAACAATTTCAGTGGAGGAAAACAGTGTGTGTGTGTGTGTACACAGAACTGGAGGTTGTGTATATACAGAACTGTTTGCAGTTGTGTATGTACATACCAAGTTGTGTGAATGAGCATAGAGTTGTTGTTGTGTGTGTATGAACAGCTGTTGTGTGCAATGGGGTTTGTCATTACTGTATCAATACCTCAGGACATTGGCACCTATGTGCACCATGACCACCACTACGGTGGCCAACAACAACTAGCATCTACATCACCACCGCCATGATAATAACCCAAATTCTAAATGACATGGTAGAAATAGCAACCAAATTACCCTCAGATCACATCCCACTATCTCAACGAAAGAAAAGGGAGACATTGAATCCTGATATACAAAATGATGAGATGGTCATGACTGGAATATATTTGATCTGTGGCTAAACAACATTATCATATTTCAGTTCTATATTTAAGAGATGAGGAATTATGTACATTATTTACATTCGACGGATATTTGTCCTCATCTTGTTTGTTGTTAACACAACGTTTCGGCTGATATACCCTCCAGCCTTCTTCAGGTGTCTTGGGGAAATTTCAAACTTGGGTTCTCATTCCTAAGGTATTCTTCGATGTTATTATTATTATTATTATTATTATTGTTCAGGTCACTGCTTGGAATCGAACTCGGAATCTTGGGGTTAGTAGCCCGCGTTCTTAGCCCCAAGACTCCGAGTTTAATTCCAAGCAGTGACCTGAACAATAACAATAATAACATCAAAGAATACCTTAGGAACGAGAACCCAGGTTTGAAATTTCCCCAAGACACCTGAAGAAGGCTGGAGGGTATATCAGCCAAAACGTGTTAACAACAAAGATGAGGAAAAATATCCGTCGAATGTAAATAATATAAATAATTATCATATTTCTTCACCACCTAAGTGAAAGTATATGTCATAGTGGCAAGGGTGTTCATGCAACGTCAAGACAAAGATAGACACATAGACACACACACACACACTGGGCTTCTTATCCACTGATAAGGCTTTGGCTAATCCAGCTGCTATCGCAGGTCATACAACTGCATAGAGCAAGAATGGATAACATATGGAACATGCACTAAAAGCGATGCATTTGGATGATTGGAAGAGGTGCAATGCATACCTGATCAATTATTTTTAATTGCTATAGCCAGCCATCTTAACCCTTTAGCATTTAAACCGGCCATATCTGGCCCAAATATTCTACCTATCTTATGTTCAAACTTGCCAGATTTCGCCTCTCACACCTACCCTACAATGTAATTCTAAATATAAACAATCACACCATCGAAATCCCAAAGCTATGAAATAATGCATGATTAATTGAAAGCAATGTGAATGCATAACCATTTCATTTGGCTGATTACTCTGAACGCGAAAGGGTTAATGACCTAAATTTGAAACTGCACAGCAAGAACAAATTGTTTTCTTAGTAAATGGTATTAATGCATTCAAGATGAAATAACTGAAGCTGTTCAACCTCACACCTAGAATATGAGGAAATGAGTCAGCTTCAATACTGAAAAGAACAGAGTTGATATGCTGAGGATAATGGTAAAGTTTTAAAATATGTTGAAAAAAAATCAGGTTATTGCAAGAAGCATCTGAAAGTCTTTTACATGATTTTGCTAAAGATGGTAATAAAGCAGTTAAAAATTGCATGGCACCTTGAGTGAGTGTCTTCTACTATAGTCCCTGGGTTGACCAGAGCCCTATGAGTGGATTTGCTAGAGATAAATTGAAAGAAGCCTGTTGTGTGTATGTGTGTCCATCTTGGGTATGACATTAAACTGCATCCAGTGGTGAAGCTCCAGTTCAGAAGTTCTGGAACTGTGGGGAGGGTACCTGTGGAAGGGGTAGACCCAGGAAAACATAGGACAAAGTGGCAATAATGGATCTTCGGATGTTGGACTTCACTGAGGAAATGACAAAGGACTGGGAGGTGTAGTGATTTGCTGTGCTTGATTAGATGTGTCAAGCCAAGTAAAATCACTGGCTTGTCCTTTCAGGTACCAGTGCCACATAAAAAAAGCTCTTGCGCTGGTGCTGTGTAAATGCACCTTTGCCAGCAGCATATAGTAAGCAACTAGCACACTCTGTTAAAGGGTTGGCATTGGGAAGGACCTCCAGATGTCCCAGCTGGTCAGCTCCATGTCAAACCATCAACTCATACCAGCATAGAAACCGGACATTAACCCTTTAGTATTTAAACCGGCCATATCCGGCCAAAATAGTTAATCTGTTTTATGTTCAAACTGACCAGATCCAGGCTCTCACACCTAACCTACAATGTTATTCTACATTAAGTAATTACACCATCAACATCTTGAAGATATGAGATAATGCATGATTAATTCAAATTAATGGGAATCAATAGGCATTATGTTTGATTGAATAATCTGAACACTAAAGGGTTAAACAGTGATGATGATCATACACATCTGTCTTCAAAAAAAAGAAAATACAGGCACTGGATTGTGTGAATACACTTTCTGAAAATAATACAAAGTGGTCCTAGCTAGAATGCTTCTGACTTAGGCCTAACCGATATCACATACATCCACACAGGGATTCAGGTAAACCACACACACACACAAACAGCTATTTAAGATAAGGATCACAAACTGAGAGATGAGGTATACAGATAGAAAATAAGAACCAGCTTAATGTCAGATCCTTTGAAGATTATCAAGGACTTACACGAATTAACAGATATGTGGGTATATAAATACACACACAGGCACACTCACAAACACTAAGTCTCTCGCTCTTGCACATACACTCTCTCTCTCACACACACACACACACATCGCTCTGTCTTATACAAACATTAACTGTTGCACACACACTCTTTCACACACACACACGTATTAAGCCAACGGATCCTGTATTTGTTTCAGTAATGAGTGTTCTAGTTGTTTGATCAACTTCCTATTATATTCATACAGACTGGGTCAAGCCGTGTCTCTGGTAAAAGACCACATGTTCAAGGTGCCACATAGGAGAACTAAACACAGGTTACATCTAGTCACCTAGTTTGTCTCTGACCACATACACCTTTCGCTATATGCTATGACAAATACTGTGTACCAACATGGTTGGTTGATTTGCCAGAAATAGCAGTGAAATGTCAAACCATACACTATTGTCTGTAAGAAAAACAGTACAACACCTTTACTCTTTTACTTGTTTCAAATCATTTGACTGCGGCCATGCTGGAGCACCGCCTTTAGTCGAGCAACTCGACCCCGGGACTTATTCTTTGTAAGCCCAGTACTTATTTTATCGGTCTCTTTTGCCGAACCGCTAAGTTACGGGGACATAAACACACCAGCATCGGTTGTCAAGCAATGCTAGGGGGACAAACACAGACACACAAACACGCACACACATACATATATACGACGGGCTTCTTTCAGTTTCCGTCTACCAAATCCACTCACAAGGATTTGGTCGGCCTGAGGCTATAGTAGAAGACACTTGCCCAAGGTGCCACACAGTGGGACTGAACCCGGAACCATGTGGTTGGTAAGCAAGTTACTTACCACACAGCCACTAAAGTTTTAGAATATACTATGTCTGAAAATAAAAACAGATACCTTATCTTGACATGGTCTTGTGATTTTCTAAATATAGCAGCTAAATTATGCTTTGCTATCTTAAAAAGCAGGGGACACTTAGATGCACTATCTCTGAATAAAAGATGGAATGGCCACAACTGGAATACCTTTGATTACACTCTCATGAATCAAGACTGCTCTAGGGATTAAATGTTTTCTAGTCCTTTCAAATTCTCAAGTGAACTTTCTCACTATTTTTATCATGTACACTGATCCAAGCCGGTGAGCTGGCAGAATCATTAGCACGTCAGGTGAAATGCATAATGGTGTTTCGTCTGCCGCTGCGTTCTGAGTTCAAATTCCGCCGAGGTCGACTTTGCCTTTCATCCTTTCAAGGTCGATAAATTAAGTACCAGTTGAGTACTGGGGTCAATGCAATCGACTTACCCCTTCCCCCAAAATTTCAGGCCTTGTGCCTATAGCAGAAAAGATCATGTACACTGATCCAGAACATCTGGTCATTTTCTCCTAATTTTCTGTCTGTCTGTATGTCTGTATTTCTCACTGTCTCTCTCTCTCTCTCTCTCTCTCTCTATGATCTAGCTAGAGATCTAAAAATCTGCACAGTTGAAACATATTGCTTCACCCGTCTGCCAGTTTTTAAGATAATCAAACCAAACTTTCATTTCGAGCCTATCACCCCCAATTAGTATTCCTGCCAAATTTGGTGAAAATCCGTTCAGCCGGTTTCCAGTAATTTTGTAATTACACAAAGATGAACGATTACAATATCCCGCTTTTGCTTCTGCGCACAAGGTTAAAAAAATTAAAGATTAAAAACTGCATGGAAGAGAACAGACTAATGAGTAGCAGAACAGTTCATAAATAAAAATGACAGATATCCAGTGTTAGACACATTGATGTGGTACGATAAACCATCATTCGAACACAGTGTGAGTTAATGGCCATGCTACTAACGCAATTGATAAAGTACTTTCCCAAAAGAATGAGTCACTGTTAAACTTCAAAAGGATATACATAAGGACAGGATAAGAAAAAGTCAAGTTATTTGAAAAAGCAGTGTTTTGTATCTGATAAGAAATTAAATCTCACAAGTGTCAAAGTATGAAGTCTGTTTGTGTTATTGAAGAGTAAAAGATTTCTTTCATAAGTAGGTAGGTGGTACTTTTAGCAATAACTATAGCGCTAGGGAGTGTATGTCTCTCTTGAAGTTATGTTGTAGATTTAATCTTGTTTCTTTAAAATTATCCACATTGAAGTTAGAGGTTAACTATATTATTTACATTTGACGGATATTTGTCCTCATCTTGTTTGTTGTTAACGCAACGTTTCGGCTGATATACCCTCCAACTTTCATTAGGTGTCTTGGGGAAATTTCGAACCTGAGTTCTCATTCCTCAAGTATTTTTCGATAGTATTATTATTATTATTATTATTCAGGTCACTGCCTGGAATCGTACTTTGAATCTTGGGGTTAGTAGCCCACGCTCTTAACCACTATGCCATATGACTTCTCATTAAATAAGGATGAAAATTTCAAAACAGTTGAAAATTAATAAGATATGAGTAGATATTAAACTTTAAAAATGGTTGAGTCCTGCTCATTGATTATAAGTCTGTTCAGTGAGGGGAGACCAGGAGCTAAACAAGAACAAACTGTCAGATCATACAGGTCTACTCACCCAGGGATAAAATATCTATTTGACCAGGGATAAAATAACAACAGATGACTGTGCTTCATACTAAAAGATGAAGAAGTGCAATTTTTTTCAGTACTGTCCTTAGTGTATGTATCTGAGAGTGGAGTGTCTGGTAGTGAAGACTATGCAGTGCCTGAGGAGTGTGCGGTTCCTAGTGTATGAGTGTATGTACACTCCAAGCATATTGAATGACACAGGCACAGACACACTCAACTTCTCTCTCCCTCAAAAAGATCTCATTAAAAGGGATAATCCAAAAGAAAAAGGTTGTCTATTTTCCACCAGAGAACTATATTTTCCAAACTGCTGCAGGTTGTACAAATCTGTAAATCCATCTTGAAACCAAAGATGGTCGTTTTACTACTAGTGCTGACTTAAGCCACTCAAGTTGCTCATGGTAGATCTCCGTTGTCGTTTGGTTTGGGTTTAAAAGTTCTAAGTGGACTAAACCTTTCATACCCACCAAACAGATAAGAAAACCTTACGTGGGTGAAGACCTTCTTTAGCTTGGGATGCCAGTGTTTCTCTTCTTCCTACCCATTATCTTTGGTACTTGACATTTTTATAGAGAACTCATTTCTCATCACCAGTTACTATTCGGTTCAAAAGAGGTTCATTTGTGAGACATGATAGCAAAGAAAAGCACACATTTACTCTCAGTGTGCAATTAGACTGGGGAAGTTTGTGAGGAACCCACCAACCTAATTTGCTGACTTATCCGATGGCATTCAAGTGTTGATGAATGGTTGAATGACCAAATCCAAGCTTCTCTACTAGTTCCTCAACAGTTACGATGGGATTTTGTTCCACCAGGGTTTGCAGGACATCCTTGTCGAGCTCTACAGATCTTCCAGTAGAAGGCTTATCTTCTAGGCTGTAGTTTCCAGCTCAGAATTTCTGGAACCACTGTTGACACTGGCTTACACTTATTCTCAGATCCCCATATACTGCATTAATATTCCTTGCACTTTCCATTGCGTTGTTGCCTTTACTGAACTCATAAAGCAAAATATGCTGAATATGCTTCTTTGTCACTTTCATTATAGCTTTGAAAATACATACATTTTTAAATCGAACTGCATTCTTCAAAACTTACACTAAGAATAAATACAAGGTAAAATTACTACCTGCTTTTATAGCAAGTTGATGCAGGTAGTCTATCCTGTCCCACTTTGACTTTTAGTTCATGCAATTGAATAAAACCACATTATTTACGGGATGATCCAATACATATAAATCTTTTGCACATTTCCTGCGACGTTCATGTGTTAATGTCATGTGGCAGTATATTTTGCACCTAAAAAGAAGATTGACATGGTTGGGTAAACATGTTTAGTTATAATCAAGGCACTCCAAAATTAATCTGGCTGGTGGGAGAGTAGACAGGAGTCGTTTGTATCTAGTCCAGTGGCTAAAATTTAGGTTGTTAGTTGTGTAGCTTCCTCATGATAAGTGGCAGAATGAATTTCCGTGTGTGAATAGTTATTTGTGTATGTACTCTGTTAAAGTTTACGTCTTGGTTTGTACTTCTGTATGAAAGTATTTTCTTTGTTTATCCATGCTTCATTTGTGGTATTCACTGAACATAGGTAGAGTGGGAAGATCTGGAATTTGGAGGACTTATTTTTTGCACATATATCTATGCGACCACTTAGTGGAATCTGTCTAGTACTAGGATCTCATATTTCTTGTTGGTGAATGGTCTGTCTATTTCTTAGAGTAAGCTCTGACCTATGTAATCTTCATTACATTCTTGACATTTGATAGCGCATATTAAATTCCTTGAAGAACATGTAAATTGACTTTTTACGGTAAAAGTCTGTCCTGATTTGAATTTGTATGTTGTGTCTTCAATAAGGTTGATGTAGGAATATAGCAGGAAATGTACAAAGGTTAACTTAATGTGCTCATTCTCTACAAACACCTGACAGAAAATATTCAGAGCATTGATTGTTTGGACATGATCAGTCAACCATGTCAGCCTTAACTTATGACGTCAAACATTGTCACTTGATACTAACACACAGACGTAACAGGAAATGTAGAAAAATTTCTAAGACCAGTCATGTCACTATCTTCTACCAATCAAATCCCATTCAAAACATATACTAATTTGAGTCATAAACTCCTTATAAAAATAGGGCAAGCTTCAAACACTAATCAGAAGTAAAACAGCTGTGACATAATCTACATCCTTCTATTTGAACCTTTTGAAAATTAGTGTAAACTGTGAAACCGGTTAAAGCTTTAAATATATTAATAAAGAATATTTTAACTATTCTCAATGCATTTTCAACTTCTATTTTGATACGCACACACACACACACGCACACAAAAAATATATATATATATATATATATATATATATATATAGGCACAGGAGTGGCTGTGTGGTAAGTAGCTTGCTTACCAACACACGGTTATGGGTTCAGTCCCACTTCATGGCACTTTCGGCAAGCGTCTTCTACTATAGCCTTGGGCCGACCAAAGCCTTGTGAGTGGATTTGGTAGACAGAAACTGAAAGAAGCCCGTCGTGTATATATATGTGTGTGTGTGTGCGTGTGTGTTTGTGTGTCTATCTTTGTCCCCCTAGCATTGCTTGACAACTGATGCTGGTGTGTTAATGTCCCCGTAAATTAGCGGTTTGGCAAAAGAGACTGATAGAATAAGTACCGGGCTTACAAAGAATAAGTCCTGGGGTCGATTTACTCGACTAAAAGCAGTGCTCCAGCATGTGCATATTTTGTGATTCCACAATCTTTGCTGGTTGCAGAATGAGTTTGTCAAATCAAAGCAATTTGGTTTAATTTGTTTTTGCCGGTGGCACGTAAAAAGCACCATCCGTTCGTGTCCGTTGCCAGCCTCGCCAGGCCCCCGTGCCGGTGGCACGTAAAAGCACCATCCGTTCGTGGCCATTTGCCAGCTCCATCTGGCACCTGTGCGGGTCGCACATAAAAAGCACCCACTAAACTCACGGAGTGGTTGGCATTAGGAAGGGCATCCAGCCGTAGAAATACTGCCAGATCAGACTGGGCCTGGTGCAGCCTTCTGGCTTCACAGACCCCAGTTGAACCGTCCAACCCATGCTAGCATGGAAAGCGGACGCTAAATGATGATGATGATGATAATTCTATACCTGGTTGCACATGTCAATCCTATCCATAAAGATTATGAAGAGGAGAGGTGATAGTTTACACCCCTGGTGGAGCCTAATACACACATTGAGTGGTCTTGATTAAGTACCATTTATCCAAACACAAATACAAGGGCATTTATATGGAGGCTACAAAAAGTTCCCATTAGAAAATGAGTCATCAATCTATGTGTTTTCATAGCTGGTAACAAGGAAAAAGAAGAAAGAAGGAAAAAGAATGTAGGAAACGGAACACTAAGTCAAATAGTTTTGTGTAAATATGATGGAATTTTCACCGTCAGTTTGTTCATTCTGCCTGGGTGTGACATTAGTAATTCACAAACATATTCATCCCCATGTGTTCTGAGGACTGAAAGAGCAATGGAGTCGTAATAGTTTCTGAGAATGTGTACTTTCAGGCGTACCACAAATTTATAGTTATTTGATGTAAAATGTTTGGCAAGTTCTGTCAAACTACTGTTATTGTGCCAGAATTTTATTTAATTTTTTGGGGTTGTGCAACCAACATAAATCAAGTTGTGTTTAGTGCATTCTGCTGCATACACCAAATAGGAATCATTACACATCCCACCTTCTGTATAAATCATAACATTTCTGTTATGATTTGTGATGG
>NC_043022.1:22226560-22241560 GCF_006345805.1 Octopus sinensis
CCAGCTGGATGGGACGCCAGTCCATTGTAGCGTTACTCATTTTTGCCAGCTGAGTGGACTGGAGCAACATGAAATGAAGTGTTTTGCTCAAGAACACAACATGTCGCTCAGTCCAGGAATCAAAACCACAATCTTACGATCATGATGCTGACACCCTAACCACTAAGCCATGCGCCTCCACATTCAGCTACATTCCAAAGTCATGACTGCAATGGCATTGCTGCAGAGAATGGTCAACAACACTCACTGCAGCAACCACTCCACCTCAGGGGCTAGTTTCCCAGAAGTGTTGCTGTTAGTCCAATTTTAAGGAGGAAATTAGTAGTGTAGGGGTCTGAGAACATTCATATAATTCTTTGTTTATTGTCATGTTGGAAACCATATTAATTATATTAAATACAGCTATTTATTTCTTTTCTTTCCAATCCATATAGCGTACTATGAGAAACATTGAAATTGTACAATCAACAATATCACCATGTGACTGTTAAATACATCACAACATCTCTCTGTATATAAACAGCAAAATATCTGTCTGTGTGTGTGTGTGTATCCTTTATACAAATCCACAATTTTTCAGTTAGAGGGCTCGCACTTTCTATGGTCATTCAAAACCGTCCAAGGGTGGTTATATATATATATATATATATATACATGTGGAGGTGCAATGGCCCAGTGGTTAGGGCAGCGGACTCGCGGTCATAGGATCGCGGTTTCGATTCCCAGACCGGGCGTTGTGAGTGTTTATTGAGCAAAAACACCTAAAGCTCCACGAGGCTCCGGCAGGGGACGGTGGTGATCCCTGCTGTACTCTTTCACCACAACTTTCTCTCACTCTTACTTCCTGTTTCTGTTGTACCTGTATTTCAAAGGGCCGGCCTTGTCACTCTCTGTGTCACGCTGAATATCCCCGAGAACTACGTTAAGGGTACACGTGTCTGTGGAGTGCTCAGCCACTTACACGTTAATTTCACGAGCAGGCTGTTCTGTTGATCAGATCAACCGGAACCCTCGTCGTCGTAACCGACGGAGCGCTTCCATATATATATACATATATATATATGTATACACATATATGTATACATCATATATACCATAGGCGTACAGTTCATCGAAGCAAGGGAAGCAATGCTTCCCTTAAAAATTATAGAAACAAAATTGAAACTATGTTACTTATTTCTCATAAGATCATTCTTCTAATGTTCTGTGATATTAATATAAACTACATGACATCATAGGCTTCAGACTTTTATTGTTGGAATTAGCACGAGACAACAAGCAGTGACAGATGACACAAAGAAATCTGTGCAAGGGAAGCAACACAACCTGTTGCATCCATTGCAGCATAATATCTAAACATTTTTTTTTTCCAATAAAAATGCCACAAAGACAATTTTTTTCTAGTAAGAGCAGATAATGAATAGTTTTAGATGCTAATAAATACTAATACGCTTAGATTAAGAGATCTCTCGTGGAAGCGCCATCCAACCAAAATGCAAATATATGGGAAACTACCACCTGTGTCATCTCTTGTGAAAGGTAGGAGAGTCCAGTTTGCTGGACATTGTTGTAGAGCTGAAAACAAGGTAATTTCTACTCTTCTCCTCTAGAAGCCATCTACTCGCAATACCAGTGGGCGCACACTCTCCTACACTGATGTAATCTCCAGGGATACAGGCATCCAGCAACAGGACCTCCGTAATGCTATGATGGACCGTGAAGTCTGGCGTAGCATGGTAAATTCCATTGTCTCGACCACGGTCGAACAATGATGATGAAGAGTTTCTGTCAATTCACAATACCTATGATATATATAATCTTACATTGTTATGTAACACTTACATAGGAAAAGGGAAGCAAGTTGATGTTCTGCTTCCATCAGAAAAATGGTGAAAAGGTAACACACTCGTAGTTTTCTGCGTTTATTCAACATCAATATTTATTCAATATCAATATTTTATACTAAATCTCTGAATGAGGTATAAACAGTAACTGCACGAAAATGTGAGGTATATTTGCCATCTCAATATGGCTAACCACTAAGGGTAGGTGTTACTGTAGCTTGTAGCCCCAGGAGAACATCTCCTCCAGCTGGCTATAGGCACACTTTCTGTGCCCTTATGGTATTTGCAAAGGGAGGTCATCCTTCCCTCGTTCACCTAAGTGATACGCACGGACTGCAGTTTCTGGGTATTGACCCGTCATCAGTGTACAAAAATCACCGGTTTTCGATGAAAGGGGTCCCAATGCAAATACTTATATCCTTTTTCCAGTAACCTTCGTCACTGATCTTGAAAAAGTGTAAGCAATATTTTATACTTTTATACATATATATATACACGCACACATATATATACATATATATATATATATATATATATATATACACACGCACACCACCCCCAAACTGGTACTTAATGAACTCCAAAAATACAAAAGGCAAAGTTTACCTCCGTAGGATTTGAACTCAAGAGTACAAATAACTGCAAGGCCTTGAAAATTCAACCCTCTAATGACTGATACTTCATTTAACAAACTATTTCCCTCTCAACAACAGATTTGTGGCCTCATGAGTTGACATTCAGAAACATATGGGACAGTTTAACAGTCTCGCCTACAGATTGAACCAGGCGCAGGAGTGGCTGTGTGGTAAGTAGCTTGCTAACCAACCACACGGTTGCAGGTTCAGTCCCACTGCGTGGCATCTTGGGCAAGTGTCTTCTGCTATAGCCCCGGGCCGACCAATGCCTTGTGAGTGGATTTGGTAGACGGAAACTGAAAGAAGCCTGTCGTATATATGTATATATATATGTATGTATGTGTGTGTGATTGTGTGTCTGTGTTTGTCCCCCTAGCACTGCTTGACAACCGATGCTGGTGTGTTTACGTCCCCGTCACTTAGCGGTTCGGCAAAAAGAGACCGATAGAATAAGTACTAAAAAGGTGGTGCTCCAGCATGGCCGCAGTCAAATGACTGAAACAAGTAAAAGAGTAAAAGAGTAGAGAAAGGGTTAAAAGACTGTCAGAGAAATGAAGTTATGACTGCTTAAATGATGGAGTAGAAGAGACAAAGACAAGCTCACATGTAAACACATTCATGCATAAGTACATACACTTGTGAATACAATTACAAAAAAGCCCGAATAGTGATGGATAAAGACAAACACACAAAGATTGAGACACACACACACACATACATACATACAGCAGAAAGACTTATTTAAAGAAAAGAAAAAAGAAGAGATCAATGCTAAGGAAAGTAGAATGGAGATGAGGGTCGGTCTAATAAGACCAACAGAGGAAGTAGTAGCAGCAACAATACCGCAACCGTTACAGTTTTTACTTTATTAAAAATGAGTCATTTAAGGGTTATGAGAATGTAAGATACACAATGAGTCAAAATTAGATCATTCACATATATATATATATATATATATATATATATGTATGTGTGTATGTATGTATATATAATGAATTCTCTTGTTGTAAACAACAAATGAGGGTTCAGTAAAACAAAGCGTTAATTATATTCTATGGACATGAATGTATCATCTTGAAGCCTGCTGATGCCTTGCAAACCTTTTGGCAAATGGGACGAGTTAAGGATTCAGTTTGCTTGGGTGCTTGTGGATCATTTATTATTCGTTTTCTTGAGTGAACAGCAAGGCCTGCTTTGCTTCACGCCAGAAAAACCACAATGACAAGTAAGGTGTCCATTTAGAGGAACAATATTTTGCTAGTGTGCCTTCATGCTTCATGAAGTTGGTCCCGATGCTGGAATCAACTTTGCTCAAATTTTTTAACTGAGGATATCTTATGCTTAGTCAAGTGTGAAGGGCAGTGCCCATGGTCCTTAACAGGGTCTCTGAGACTGCTTCAAACCGAGAGGACTCTGCTTAGGTACCTAAGGTGCCAGGGGGTTGTGTTAAAGTGGGTGACAGATGAAGTCAGTCTACCACTCAAGTAGGCCATGGTAGGATTTAAACTCAGCTGGCGAAGATTCTGCCTGGGGTTAAACTAGTAGTAACATTGAACAGCTGCTTTGATGTGATGAATGTCTTTACTTGTTAGTATAGTTACTACTCTGATCTCTTCTTGAGATTTTACCACTAGCTATTTTGATTGTTGCAAATCAGTGACCAATGGTTGCTTTATTCTTTTATTCTTTTACTTGTTTCAGTCATTTGACTGCGGCCATGCTGGAGCACCAACCCCAAATCAAGCAAATCAACCCCAGAGCTAATTCTTTGTAAGCCTAGTACTTATTCTATCGGTCTCTTTTGCTGAACCGCTAAGTTATGGGGACATAAACACACCAACATCGGTTGTCAAGAGATGTTGGAGGGACAAACACAGACACACACATATATGATTTTGATTTTTCCAGTTTCAGCTTATGAGCTGTGGCCATGCTGGGGCACCGCCATATATATATATATATATATATATATATATACGACAGGCTTCTTCCAGTTTCCATCTACCAAATCCACTCACAAGGCTTTGGTCGGCCTGAGGCTATAGTAGAAGACACTTGCCCAAGGTGCCACGCAGTGGGACTGAAACCATGACCATGTGGTTGGTAAGCAAGCTACTTACCACACAGCCACTCCTGCACCTATTTACAATATATTGTTAGTTGAAGCGGACTCTGGCTATCGCTCTGGTGGACAGGTGCTCACGACTGAGGATGAGCCAAACGGCTCGAAACTGTGTCAGTCTCATGATCCTGTTACCTGCTAGAGGCTGGTAGGTGTTCCCCTGCTACGGAGTGGTTGGCGTTAGGAAGGGCATCCAGCTGTAGAAACTCTGCCAAATCAAGATTGGAGCATGGTCCAACCATCTGGTTCACCAGCCCTCAGTCAAAATCGTCCAACCCATGCTAGCATGGAAAGCGAACGTTAAACGATGATGATGATGATGATGAAAGGGTGCAGAGTTGCACCAATAACCAGCTGGTGGTGAATCTGCCTGGGGTTAAACTAGTAGTGACATGGAAAAGCCACTTTGATGTGGTGACTGGCTTTACTTTTTATATTAAAAAACTAGAACTTAAAAATAACTTTCAAAAGTAGTAGACTGTGTTTTCGACTTGAACAACCAATTATAGCTAAAAGAATGAGGGTGCTACACTGACAGATAAACTTTATAATACCTCCACACCTCCACACAGATGACTCAGCCACAAATGTTCAATTGTAAAAGATCTGCAGTGCCCAACCAGGTTGGGTGTTGGAGATAATGTAGGATAATAGAGTAGAAACAGAGATGATGTAGGGGGGGGGAGAAGTCTGTAGGAGAGAAGGGATAGGGAAGAGTAGAGTTGGTGAGAGAAAGTGAAAGAGAACTAGAGAAGGGTTAGTGGTGGGAGAGAGTGGAGTGCAGCGAAAAAGGGGACAGAGAAGAGTGGTAGTGAGTGACAGAGGAGGAGGAAGAGAGGAGACTGAAGTGGGGGAGATAGAAAAGGAGTGAAATGTATGGGAGGAGAACAGGGGTGAGAGAGGATTTAGAGAGAAAATAATAGAAGTCAGAAGTGAGAGGGTTGAGATAAGCAAAAAAAAGAAGCGGGGTCTGAAAGTAGATAGATGAGAAGACAGTCATTTTGTATGATAACTTAGTGATTCTGATATCTCACAGTCCTTAACTGTAATAAAAGTAATTTCTAATTTCGGCACAAAGCCTACATTCTTGAGGAACAGGGTTGGTCAATGACATCAACCTCTTAGTAATTGATCTGCATGTTATTCAGATGAAAGGTAAAGTTGATCTCAGAAGGATTTGAACTCAGAATACGAAGAGCTAGAATAAGCACCAAGGCATTTTGTCCAACACTAACACTAACAGTTCTGCAAATCCACTTCCATAATAAGGTTTCTAGTATAGGCATAAAGCCTGAATTTTATTGGGGAGAGTGGATTACATTGCAGTAAGTCCTTGACTGGCACTTTATTTAACCCTTTCATTACAAACCCGGCTCTGCCTCTGAGTACAAATATCTTGTTTTCATAAGTTTTGAATTAAAATCTTCCACTAAACCTTGGTCACAGTCAATGTTCCTAACACTACCTGAATGATAACAAAGTTATTTTACTAAATTCTTTGTTTTATTTGAAGTAATTGAAAGAAACACCGAGCATCTCAAAATAAACAAATACAGTAATGAAAGGGTTAATTGGTCCCAAAACGGTGAAAGGCAAAATTAAATGTGTAGGATTTGCACTCAGATCATAAAGAGCTGAAACAAATACTGCCAAACAGTTTTTCCCAATGTTCCAACAATTCCGCCAATCTACTACCTTTATCTATACTATAATGAAGACAGCTGCTTATTAATTAGGTATGTAAAAATTGCAAAAAGTACTAAAAGAAAATAATTATTAAAGAGTTGACCGACTCTCTCTTTTACTCTTTTACTTGTTTCAGTCATTTGACTGCAGCCATGCTGGAGCACCACCTTCAGTCGAGCAAATCGACCCCAGGACTTATTCTTTGTAAGCCTAGTACTGATTCTATCAGTCTCTTTTGCCAAACCACTAAGTCACAAGGACATAAACACACCAGCATCGGTCTACAAATCCACTCACAAGGTTTTGGTTGGCCCGAGGCTACAGTAGAAGACACTTGCCCAAGGTGCCACGCAGTGGGACTGAACCTGCAACTATGTGGTTCGTAAGCAAGCTACTTACCACACAGCCACTCCTATGCCTAATAACAATAATGGTTTCAAATTTTGGCAGAAGACCAGCAATTTTAGGGAAAGAAGTTCTTCTTCCAAGTAAGTTAACATCAACTCCAGTGTTCAACTAGTACTTATTTCATCAACTCCAAAAGGATGAGAGATACAGTTGACCTCAGAACGTAAAGACAGATGAAAGGCCCATTAAGCGGCAGATGAAATGCCATGCTAATGGTTCTGCCAGCACACCTCCTTGATGATAATGATGATGGTGATGACAATAATGATGGTTTTTAAATTTTGGCACAAGGCCAGCAATTTTGAGGCAGGGGACTACTCATTTACATTGACTCCAGTGCTCAAACTGTAATTATTTTATCAACCCCAAAAGGATGAAAGGCAAAGTCAACCTCAGTAAAATTCGAACTCATGATGTAATGATGGATGAAATACCATTAAACATTTTGTCTGGCATCTTACAAACTAGCCAGCTCACAATAATAATAATAATAATAATAATAATAATTAATTCGTTTATTGGCCACAAGGGCTGACAAAAATTAATTAAAACAAAGGGACAAAACACAAGACGAAAGTTACAAAGGGTTTTGTCCGTTTGAAAAAAAACTTGTAAAAATTCCAGAGATAACAACAAAAATATAACAATTGAAATTCCCAAATAATAATAATAATAATAATAATAATAATAATAATAATAAATAATAATCCTTTCTTCTATAGGCACAAGACCTGAAATGTTGAAGGAGGGGTGGTTGATTTCATCAACCCCAGTACTCAGCTGGTACTTGGTTGCTGTGACCTGGGTTGGAACTCAGCCATAAAAAAAAAAATCAATAGAAAAATGTTTATTTTGTAACAAAAAAAAAAAGAAAAAAGTACATATGCCAAAGCAAACAGTAGAGTTTGGTGCAATCCTCTGGTTCACCAACTCTTATCAAACTGTACACTATGCCAGCATAGGAAACAGACTTTAAATGATGATGATGATGATGATGATAAGGACAAAAAAAAAAAAACAACAGTAGGGATTTATATAGAATTGAGTAAAACATAAGAAAAACAACAGTGTAAAAGGAATAAACAGCTCCTTGTAGGCCCAAGCAGGAAATTCCAGATCAGTATCTGAAAATAGGCCCATTCACTTGGGCCATACCTATCTCTCTCAACCATCTTTCAGTAAATTCACTGGAGGTAGTGCACTCATTTTCACCCTAACCTTCCTCTTCAAGTAGAACTTGAAGTTGATAAGAGCTTGACCAAAATTAGTTGTTATCTATTTTGCTGTTACGTCAGTCTAATTAATGTAAAAGGAAATTGAGATACCAAAATGCGGATGGACCAGAAAATTCTAGTTTCTGGTACAAACTAGAATACAGAATTCTAGTTTGTACTTGGGAAGAGTACCACAGAATTCTAGTTTCTTTCTTTTACTCTCTTTTACTCTTTTACTTGTTTCAGTCTGCGGCCATGCTGGAGCACCGCCTTTAGTTGAGCAAATCGCCCCCGGGATTTATTTTTTGTAAGCCCAGTACTTATTCTATTGGTCTCTTTTGCTGAACCGCTAAGTGACGGGGACATAAACACACCAGCATCGGTTGTCAAGCAATGCTAGGGGGACATAAACACACCAGCATCGGTTGTCAAGCAATGCTAGGGGGACAAACACACACACACTTATATATATATATATATGTATATATATATATATATATATATATATATATATAATATATATATATATATATATATATGACAGGCTTCTTTCAGTTTTCCGTCTACCAAATCCACTCACAAGGCATTGGTCGGCCCGGGGCTATAGCAGAAGACACTTGCCCAAGATGCCACGCAGTGGGACTGAACCCGGAACCATGTGGTTGGTTAGCAAGCTACTTACCACACAGCCACTCCTGCGCCTTTGTTTTTTTTTAATAATATTTTTGTTAGGTATACTTGCCATCTCAATATGGTTAACCACTAAGGGTGGGTGTTACTGTAACTTATAGCCCCAGGAGAACATCTCCTCCAGCTGGCTTTAGGCACACTTTCTATTCCCTTTCGGTATTTGCAAAGGGAGGTCATCCTTCCCTCATCCACCTAAGTGATACGCACGGACTGCAGTTTCTGGGTATTGACCCATCATCAGCGTACGACAATCACCGGTTTTCGATGAAAAGAGTTCCCAATGCAAATATTAAGACCCTTTTTCCAGTAACTATTCGTCACTGATCTTATACCTCGTTCAGAGATTTATAATATTTTTGTTGTTTTTGTAAAATCTCAGAAAATAATTTTAAAAATACACATTTTTTGTCAAATTATTTTGTTATATTTGTCTATCTATGCAACTGTAAACATTTTAAATATTTCACTAACTTTTTGTTATAACTTGGCAAAAGGGTGCGTATCTAGGGAGTGGAAGGAGAACTGTGTTCTGGGGGGAGCTTGTGACGAGTACAGATGAGGGTTTGTTTGATAAATCTAACAGTGTACTTTTGTGCAATGCCTGTTGTTTCTGTGATCTACAAATACCAGTTTGTGTATGTGTGTTTGTGTGTGCCTGTGTATGTGAGTGAATGAGTGAGTGAGTGTGAGTGAGTGTATAGTTGTATACAGCTATATATTTTATAATGTTATGCAGTGAGAAATAGAAGATTAGGACTTCAACCAATCTGAACACAAACCACCAACCACCACTACCTATCACCATTAGCTCCACTATCCCCACCACCACCTATCACCATTAGCTCCACTATCCCCACCACCACTACCACCACTTCATAAACAGCCTATCTAGTTATATGTAGCAGAACAGATTTGTTAGTGTTTTGGGAAGGTCAAAGTATTTTAGACATGAAAAGTGTGTGAAGTAAGTTCCTGTGTCGGTTTCAGTATTTCATGCAGAGCTCAGGACTTGTGGTAGGCTGACTACCACAAGAATTATTTTAAAATGGCTGCCACATGTGGTGTGTGTGTGAGGATAACTGACATAAATGACATGTGGGGATGGTGGCCACAAACGATATGCAAGATCAGGTGGCGAGCTGGCAGAAATGTTAGCACACCGGGCTTAGCGGTATTTCATCTGTCGTTGCGTTCTGAGTTCAAATTCCGCCGAGGTCGACTTTGCCTTTCATCCTTTCAGGGTCGATAAATTAGTACCAGTTACACACTGGGGTCGATGTAATCGACTTAATCCGTTTGTCTGTCCTTGTTTGTCCCCTCTATGTTTAGCCCCTTGTGGGCAATAAAGAAACAGATATGCAAGATTAGCTGCAACAAATGACATGTAAGAGACTTAGCAGCCTATCATACTCAACAGCTAAGCTCCCTGTTGCATTTCAAATGTAAAGCTAGCACCAACATTTAATAAAGAAGTTAGCTACTACATCTAGCAAAGTAGGCTTGCTGCTATATTTAGCAAGTCAAATGATTCCATAGCAGAAAAAAAACAAAAACAAAGCTTTCCCCTTTTTTAAACTTCGACTCATTTGATTGGCTGATGGAAAAACAGCAAGTGGGTGAGAGGGAGGAGAGACACACAAAGACTGGAGAAAAGAAAAAAGTCTTGAGTGGATGGTCTGAACTGTGGTAGAGGATGTATTTTCCTAAGTGGTTTTACTAACAAGTTTTGAGATCAAAAACTGGTGAGCTAGAGAACAGGGAGCTGAAGGAGGAAGGGATCAACCAGTTTATATAAACAGTTTAATAAGATGATAGTTTGTTATCACAACTCCTGTTGGCAATAATGATGGTTGTACCATTATGCTTAATGATGAGTGTGTTCAAAATCACTGCCTATTATGGTGTTTCATAAGGAACTGAGTCCTTGATAAGAATGTTCTGTGAGGTTCTTACCATTGTACACTAGCTGCTATGAGTTGTGTATTTATGTGTATATTTACTTGTGTGTGTGTGTACACACACACACACATTTATATAAGTAAACATTAGATTAGTTCAAATGCTGGTGTGTTTATGTCCCTGTAACCTAGTGGTTTGGCAAAAGAGACCGATAGAATAAGTACTAGGCTTACAAAGAATGTGCTGGGTTTGATTTGCTCGACTACAGGCAGTGCTCCAGCATGGTCGCAGTCAAGTGACAAGCAAGTAAAAGAATAAAAGAATATCAGGAATCACTGCTGAGATGATTAAAATATCCAGCAGTATAGGATACAACCTAGTCACCTGTGTAATTAATTGGGTTATTCAGGAAGGTGTCATCTCCAATGAGTGGTATAGTAGTATTATAGCTAGCTGCTACAAGGGTAAAGGTGATGCCTTAGATAGAAATACCTACTGAGGTATCAAACTGCCGGACCAGGTCGTAAAAGTTACTGGGAGAACTATAGCTCAATTGATTAGGAATAGAATTAAACTAGATAAGATGCAGTTTGGTTTTGTACTTGGGAAGAGTACCATCTTCCTAATGAGACCACTGCAGGAAAAGTATGTGGCCAAGAGTAAACCACCGTAGTTGGTTTTCATCAACCTGGAGAAAGCTTTTGACAAAGTTCCTTGCTCTGTAATCTGGTTGTCTCTAAAGAAGTTAGGAGTAGAGGAGTAGCTTGTTAGAGCTGTACAAGCCACGTATAGTGATTCTGCCAGGAAGGTGAGAGTCAGCCATGAATACAGTGATGAATTTAGCATACAAGTAGAGGTCCACTAGAGCTCAGATTTCAGTTCACTCTTATTCATCATAGTCTCCTCCAGGCCATAACAGAGGAATTCAAAACTGGATGTCAGTGTGAATTACTATACGCTGATGACCTCGTTCTTATTGCAGAATCTGTAGCAGAATAGAAGAAATTCCAGGTTTGAAAGCAAAACCTGGAATCAAAGGCCCTTAAAGTTAACCTAGCTAAGACCAAAGTTATTGTTAACAAGAAAGCAGATAAGACTAATTCCATCAGGTAAATGACCCTGTTCAATCTGTAAGAAAGGTGTTGGAAGTAATTCCATTTGCTGTACCAAATGTAAGCTATAGACACATAGGAGATGCAGTGGAATTACAGGTAGATTAACAGGTAAGGTCATCTTTGTGTGTGGCAGATGTGCAGGAACAATAAGCACTAAGAGAACATGGGACTTAGACTCTCTCAATTGTCCAGGAGGATCTCTCAAGATAGTAGATAATTTGTTACCTAGGTGAACTGGCTTCCGTGCCAGTGGGCATGTAAAAGGGCACCATTCGAGCGTGATCGTTACCAAAGTCGCCTTACTGGCACCCGTGCTGGTGGCATGTATAAAAGGATTCGAGTGAGGTTGTTGCCAGTACCGCCTGACTGGCCCCCGTGCCGGTGGCACGTAAAAAGCACCCATTACACTCTCGGAGTGGTTGGCATTATGAAGGGCATCCAGCTGTAGAAACTCTGCCAAATCAAGACTGGAGCCTGGTGCAGCCATCTGGTTTGCCAGCCCTCAGTCAAAATCGTCCAACCCATGCTAGCATGGAAAGCGGACATTAAACGACGATGATGATGATGATGAGGTGATCAAATTAGCAATAGGAGCGGATGCTCTGAAAGTATTATGTCTAGAATATGTATAAGATGGAAGTTCAGAGAGATACTAACTCCGTTGGCAACAAAGGACACTCGTTCTCTTTCTCAGGGTGAAATGTAGATTGTATGATGCTTGTGCACGAACAGCTAAACTCCATGGTAGTGAAACTTGAGCTCTGAATGCAGATAACATGCGCAGACGAGAGAGAAATGAAGGCAGTATGCCCCACTGAAAGTGCAGTGTGAATGTGCATGAAAGACAAAGCGCAAATGTGTTAGGAGAAAATTTGGGCATAAGAAGAATCAAATGCAACATGCAAGAGACGAGACTATGTTGGTTTGGACATGTGAAGTGCATGAATGAAGACAGTTGTATAAAGAAGTGCCGGTCACTGAAAGTGGATGGCACCTGTGGAAGAGGGAAACCCAGGAAGACACGTAATGATGTGGTGAGGACTGACCTAGGTAAGTTGGGACCCAGAGAGGAAATGGCACTGGACCGAGATGTCTGGCGATATGAGGCTCTAGAAAAGACCCACCTACATCAGCAAACATGAATTCTAGAAGCATTGTGTCCCACAATAAAACTTTCACACACCCTACCTCAACAAACCAAGCTACACCCCCCCCAGTTTTTCTCTCCTCTTCCTCACATTTCTTCTTCATACACTATAATTATCTCCCATTCCCCAAACCAGTCCTTACTACTCTGTTAACTCTATTGTTGCTTCTACCATCCCCGCCTCTACATACCCAGATTTTCACCAGTCACAGCATGCCCCCAGCCCACTCCACACTACCCTGCTCACTGCATTGCTGCTTCTCTTGTCCCTTCCCCTTCTATATACCCAGATTATCTCCAGTCGCTGCATTCTCCCACTCCTGATTCCTTGGTGATACCTTGCCAGCATCTGTCGCAATTCATCTCCTTCTTCTTTACCATCCCATCTATACCCTGATCTCCGTTCCTTGCAAGCATACCCTGGCACTCACTGGCATCCCTCTCCTGCTCTTGCTGTCTCCTACTCTCCCTCTCTCTCCCTTGCTGTCCCCTCTGGTGGAGTAATCTTGTATCTCCACTACAGCAACAAACCTGTCTGCCCTCATTCTTGTTCATTCTCCCTCTCTTTCTCTTCCCCTCTCTGGCTGGGTAACGTTGGACTTCCTCTACAGCAAGACAGCTGTTTCTGCCTCTCTTTCAACATCTGACGCAAGATCACCTCCTCTAATGCTCCATTCCCTCCCAAAGACCCTTTGTCTTGCAAAGTCACTTGGCAACCCCCACCAGTGCAGGTGCCACTTAAAAAGCACCCAGTCCATACTGTAAAGTGGTTGGCATTTGGAAAGGCATCCAGTTGTAAAGACTACACCAAAAATGATCTCACTTGTGCAAGTGCCACATAAAAAGCACTGGCCCACTCTAAAGAGTAGTGGGTGTTAAGAAGCGCATCCAGCTGTTAAAAACCATGCCAAAACACACCCAGAAGCATGGCGTAGCAGTCAAACCAGCCAACCCATGGCAGCATAGAAGAAGGACGTTAAACAATGATAACAATATATACATATCATTGCTGTTATGCAAAAGTGTCATAAGTCCAAAATGCTGCTTTTTCAGAAAACGAAGAAATAGTTCCACCATTCCATTTCCTTTTACATTAACAACAGTTTCAGCTTAACAATATTACTTTGTTGGAAGGCGGCGAGCTGACAGAAACGTTAGCACACCAGGCGAAATACGTAGCCGTATGTCGTCTGCCGTTACGTTCTGAGTTCAAATTCCGCCAAGGTCGACTTTGCCTTTCATCCTTTCGGGGTCGATAAATTAAGTACCAGTTACGCACTGGAGTCGATGTAATCGACTTAATCCGTTTGTCTGTCCTTGTTTGTCCCCTCTGTGTTTAGTCCTTTGTGGGTAGTAAAAAAAGAAATAATACTTTGTTGGGTGCATAAAATCCTAACTCCATGCATGTATGATATTTTCAGTCAGAAATGTTTTTTGCAAAATTATCATATGTGGATACTTGCTGTACTTTCGAAAAATGCTAAACCATTGTACTACACTTTGACAATTTTCATCTGAAACAGCTGGAGATACAACAGCTTGAGCAAAAAACAGTTTTGCAAGCAAAATTAAATACTGCTAGAACTGGTTTTAATTGATTAATATCAATTTCTACTCTTATTTAATTTTATATATATATATATATATATATATATATATATATAGAGAGAGAGAGAGAGGAGAGAGAGAGAGAGAGAGAGTATATTTATCAAAATAAAAACATGATGCAAAGGATTTAGCGGTACATATGTTTCGGGCCTTTATTAGACGGTTTATAACAATGCATAATTGATGTAAATGTGTGTCTATAGCCTTCTTCAGCCGCGTACAATTACTACTTCAAGGACATGTATTACATTATAAGTTTTACGTTGGGGATGCAAATCCTCATAGTCGCATACGACAGAGCAAGCGCCAAAACAAAATCAAAGCGTCCATCCCGTTTTTCACTCGATGTATATATATATATATATATACATACACACACAAGCATATATTCTTACCACACAGCCATGCCTGAGCCTGCATATATATAACCCACACACTGATATACATGTACAGAAGTTTAACGATGTGGTTAGTAACAGTGAGAATACACTCCAGCAAACTTTCTATAGACTCAACTGAAGGACAAAGGACCACACATCACACAGAGTAGACCCAGAATATTGCATATGAGAGAAGGAATAAGGAGAAAAAGGAGGAGTGAGAAAGAGGGGATTGATAGTGAGAGGCGTGAG